>NC_080168.1:66141026-66248099 GCF_950295315.1 Erinaceus europaeus
TGCCCTTGTTGTTTATCATCATTGTTGTTATAATTGTTGTTGTTGTCATTGCTATCATTGTTGTTGGATAGAACAGAGAGAAATAGAGAGAGGAGGGGAAGACAGAGGGGGAGCCGGGGGCTTGCTTTTTTTTTTTATTGTTGTTGTTATTAATGTTGTTGTTGTTGGATAGGACAGAGAGAAATCGAGAGAGGAGGGGAAGACAGAGAGGGGGAGAGAAAGACACTTGCAGATCTGCTTCACCATCTGTGAAGCGACTCCGCTGCAGGTGGGGAGCCGGGGGCTCGAACCCAGATCCTTATGCCAGTCCTTGTGCTTCCTGCCATGTGTGCTTAACCTGCTACGCTACTGCCCAGCCCCCGAGATATATGTGTGTGTGTGTGTGTGTGTGTGTGTGTGTGTGTGTGTGTGTGTGTGTGTGTTTGCCTCCAGGGTTATTGCTGGAGCTCGGTGCTTGCACTACAAATCCACTGCTCCTGGAGGCCATTTTTCCCATTTTGTTGTCCTTGTTGTTTATCATTGTTGTCATTATTATTATTGTTATTGCTGTCATTGTTGCTGGATAAGACAGAGAGAAATCGAGAGAGAAACGGAAGACAGAGAGGGAACAGAAAGATAGACATCACTTGTGAAGCGACCCCCCTGCAGGTGGGGAGCTGGGGACTTGAACCAGGATCCTTATGCCAGTTCTTGCACGTCTCGCCATGTGCACTTAATCCGCTATGCTTTTGCCTGTCCCCCAAAATAAATATATATTTTTTAAAATTATTTTTTAAAAATATTTATTTATTCTCTTTTGCTGCCCTTGTTTTTTATTGTTGTAGTTATTATTGTTACTGTCATTGTTGGATAGGACAGAGAGAAATGGAGAGAGGAGGGGAAGACAGAGAGGGGGAGAGAAAGACAGACACCTGCAGACCTGCTTCACCGCCTGTGAAGGGACTCCCCTGCAGGTAGGGAGCCAGGGGCTCAAACTGGGATCCTTCTGCCGGTCTTTGCGCTTCATGCCATGTGTGCTTAACTCACTGCGCTACCCCCCGCCCTGACTCCTGAAATAAATATTTTTTAGAGTTTAACAACAGATAAATGGATAAAGCTATACTCTATATACACCATGGGATATTACTCAGCCAGAAGAAATTCGGAGGAGAGTTTCTCTCCCTCTTTTGCCTCCAGAGTTATCTCTGTGGCTCAGTGCTGGCACTATGAGTCCACTTCTCCTGGAGGCCATTTTTTCCATTTTATTGGATGGGTCAGAGAAAAATTGAGAGGGGAGGGAGCAACAGAGAGGAAAAGAGACGGACACCTGCAGATCTGCCTTGCGACCCTCCTTCCCTGCAGGTGGGGAGCTGGGGGCTCAAACCCAGATCTTTGCTTGGGTCCTTGCGCTTAGTACTATGTGCCAGTGCTTAACCAGTTGTGCCACCACCTGGCCACCAGTTCCCCCTCTCTCCCTCTCTTCTCTTTCCTTCTTGATTTCCTCTGTCTCTACTCAAATAAAATAAAATCTTAAAAAAAGAAAACACAAAAAATAAAAGTGAATTTCTAAATAAGCCAATAATAGAAGGTTTAAAAACCCTTTTAGGGAGTTGGGCAGTAGCACAGCAGGTTAAGTGTATGTGGCGCAAAGCACAAGGACTGGCGTAAGGATTCTGGTTCAAGCCACCGGCTCCCCACCTGCAGGGGAGTCGCTTCACAGGCGGTGAAGCAGGTCTGCAGGTGTCTGTCTTTTTCTACCCCTGTCTTCCCCTCCTCTTTTCATTTCTCTCTGTCCTATCCAACAAAGACAACAACAATAACTACAACAATAAAACAACAAGGGCAACAAAAGGGAATAAATAAGTAAATATTAAAAAAAAAAAAAACCCTTTTAGCACATGCCCAGCTGTCTGTAGTTACAGGAAAGAAAGGCCCAAGTGAGCATGTGAGCATGTAAGCCCGCAAAGGGGAGCCCTCACCTCACACCCACCCTGTGGAAAGTGGAGGAGCCCGGCCCCTACCGTGTCCCCAGGCAGATGAGGATCTGGAACTTTCCATCCTTGCCAATGCTTCGGGGGGCAGAGTTGATGGCCTGGACATAGTGGCAGAAGGTCCTGCTGGAGGATTTCTGGATGAGGACGTCATCGTCGTTGTCCAGAATCTGGTTGGTGGCTTCGAAATGAGCAACTGCCTTCTCTGGTGGAGGGGGAGAGTGAGAACTGAGTGTCAGCACCTACTGGTGCTTGGGGGAGGGACCCTGTGTGTACTGGGGAAGCTCAGTCCCAGAGCCCTGCTTCACTCTTGGTGTCTCTGTAGAGTCCAGAGGTTCATGGTGCACAGGCAGACAGCCTGCTCCCAGGGTCTGCTTTCCACCCTCACTGCATCTCAGAGGGCTGGGCACCTTACTTTCTTCCTGTGTGTGTCTGTGTGCTTAAAATCTATTAATTAGTGGTCTGGGAGGTGGCGCGGTGATAAAACTTTGGACTCTTAAGCATGAGGTCTCGAGTTTGATCCCAGAAGCACATGTGCCAGAGTGATGTCTGGTTCTTTCTCTCCTCCTATCTTTCTCATAAATAAATAAAATGTTTTAAAAAATCTATTAATTAAAAGTATTTTTCTTACCTTTATTTATTTGCCTCCAGAGTTATTACTGGGGCTCTGTGCTGGCACTGAGTCCACTGCTCCTGGTGCCATTTTTTACATTTTACTGTGCAGGACAGAGAGAAATTGAGAGAGGAGGGGGAGATAGACAGTAAAGGAGAAAGACACCTGCAGGCCTGTTTTCTGCTTGTGAAACAACCCCCCTGAAGGTGGGGAGTGGGGGTTCGAACCTGGATCCTTGAGCGGCTCCTTGCACTCTGTACTATGTGCACTTAACTGGGTGTGCCACCACCCAACCCCTTTATCTTTATTTACTTATTGAATAGAAATAGCCAGATACTAAGAGGAAGGGGCAGAGAGAGACAGACAGAGAGACAGACAACTGCAGTCCTGCTTCACCACTCCTGAAGCTTTCTCCCTGCAGGTCGGAACTGGGAGCTTAATCCCTTGCACTCAACCAGGTGTGCCACCACCTGTAACCAAGATTTATTTATTTATTAAGAAGGGGAGCAGGAGAGAGAGAGCCAGAGTATCACTCTGGCATATGTGATGCCAGGGGTTGAATTTGGGACCTCTTGCTTAAGATCCAGACTCCCAGGCAGTCACAGATTTTCTCTCACTCTCTCTCTCTCTCTTGCCTCCAGGGTTATTGCTGGGGCTCAGTGCCTGCACCATGAATCCACTGCTCCTGGAGGCCATATTTTCCCCCTTTTGTTGCCCGTGTTGTTGTAGCCTTGTTGTGGTTATTACTGTTATTGTTGATGTCGTTCATTGCTGGATAGGACAGAGAGAAATGGAGAGAGGAAGGGAAGACAGAGAGGGGGAGAGAAAGACAGACAGACACCTTCAGACCTGCTTTACCACCTGTGAAGTGACTCCTCTGTAGGTGGGGAGCCAGGTGCTTGAACCGGGATCCTTACGCCAGCCCTTGTGCTTTGTGCCATGTGTGCTTAACCCGCTGCGCCCGACCCCTCCCTCTCTCTTTTAAGAAATAAAGTTTATAGAGCCAGGGGGTGGCACACTTGGTTAAGCACACACACTACAGTGTACAAGGACTCAGGTTCAAGCACCTGGTCCCCACCTGCAGAGGGAAAGCTTCATAAGTGGTAAAGCAGGGCTGCTGGTGTCTGTCTCTCCACCTCAATTTCTCTCTGTCTCTATCCAATAATAAATAAATAAGCCCCTATTAAAAAATAAAGTTTGTTTTATTTTTTACTTTTTTTTTTGCCTCCAGGGTTATTGTTGGGGCTCAGTGCCTGCACTATGAATCCACTGCTCATGGAGGCCATTTTTTCCATTTTGTTATCCTTGTTGTTTACCACTGTTGTTGGACAGGACAGAGAGGAACCGAGAGAGGAGGGGAAGACAGAAAGGGGGAGAGAAAGATAGACACCTGCAGACCTGCTTCACTGCCTGTGACGTGACTCCCCTGCCTGTGGGGAGCCGGAGCTTGAACTGGGATCCTTGCACTGGTCCTTGTGCTTTGAACCATGTGTACTTATCCCACTGTGCTACCACCTGGCTCCTTTATTTTATCTTTTTGCAGGTGGGAACCAGAGGCTTGAACCTGAGTCCTTATCCACTGTAATGTGTGCCTGGCCTCTTCCTTTCTTTTAAGTTTTTTTTTCTTTTCTTTAAAGGTAGTCAGAGATAGATAGGGAGAGGAAGGGAGAGGCCCCACAGTACCATACCACCATCTGAAGCACTTCCATGTAGTGCTGGGGCTCAAACCCAGGGCCTTGCACACCAGGCAAGGCACATGCTCCACCTGCTGAGCTGTCTCCCTGGATTCTCCAAGCTGCAAAGCCTGCAGTCACCACCCTGCTTCCTGTCCCTCTCGATCTCACAGGCTGCCTGTCTGTCCTGCTGCTGTGTCCCCCTGGTCCCCTATCCTGGCACAGCCAGTCTGTGACCCCAGGAATTCTTGTCTTTTTTTGCCTCCAGGGTTATCACTGGGGCTCGGTGGCTGCACCATGAATCCACTGCACCTGGAGGCCATTTTTTCCTTTTTGTTGCCCTTGTTGTTGTGATTGTTATTGTTGTCATTGTTGTTGGATAGGACAGAGAGAAATTGAGAGAGGAGGGAAAGACAGAGAAGGGGAGAGAAAGACAGACACCTGCAGACCTGCTTCACCACCTGTGAATCGACCCCCCTGCAGGTAGGGAGCTGGGGGCTCAAACTGGGATCCTTATGTCAGTCCTTGCACTTGGCACCATGTGTGCTTAATCGGCTGTGCTAAAGCCCGACCCCCAGGAATTTATGTCTTTTAAAAAAATATTACACTTACTTTAATGAGGGAGAGAGAGAGAGAGAGAGAGAGAGGGAGAGAGAGAGAGAGAGGAAAGATACAGAGAGAAAGACCAGAGCTCTGCTCAGCCCTGGCTGATGGTGGTCCTGGGGATTGGACCTGGGACTTCAGAGCCTCGGCAGGAAGAGTCTTTTTGCAGAACCTTGATGCTGTCTCCCCTGCCCTAATTCTTGTCTTTTGACTCCTGATATCTTGATGTACATCTCTTCCTTTTAAAAAATATTTTATTTTTAAATTTATTTTGGATAGAGACGAGAGAAATTGAGGGGAAAGGGGAGGTAGAGAGGGTAAAAGAGAGAGAGGGCAGGGGGTGTGTGCTCTACTATGTGAGTCATCTCCTGGCCCCTGCCTGTTCAGTCTCCCCTCCCCAGCCCACCCCTCCCCATTTCTTTTTCTTTCTCTCTTCCTCTCTCCTTCACTCCCTCCCTTCCTTTTGTCCCTCATCAGGGTTATCTCTGGGACTGGGTGCTTATATTACAAATCCACCCAGTGGTCATTTTTTCCATTTTCTTGAGGATAGAGGCAGAGAGAAATTGAGTGGAGGGGGACACAAAGAGACACCTGCAGACCTGCTTTACCACTTGTGAAGCTTCCTCCCCTACAGATGGGAAGTGGGGGCTTGAACATGGGTCCTTACGCATAGCAACATGTGCGCTCAACTGGGTGTGCCACTGACCTGCCTGCCTCAACTCTTACTTAAAAAGATCCCTGCCAGAGAGTGCAGGTGGCGCAAAGCATATGGACCAGCATAAGGATTCTGGTTCGAGTCCCTAGCTCCCCACCTGCAGGGGGGTCACTTCACAGGCAGTGAAGCAGGTCTGCAGGTGTCTTTCTCTCCCTCTCTCTGTCTTCCCCTCCTCTCTCCATTTCTCTCTGTCCTATCCAACTATAACAACAACAGCAGCAATGGCAATAATAATAAATACAACAACATGGGCAACAAAAATGGGGAAAATGGGCTCTAGCATCAGTGGATTTGTAGTACAGACACTAAGCCCCAATGATAACAGCGGAGGCAAAAAAAAAAAAAAATCCCCCCACCAACCCCTGCTTACTGCCAGGGCTTCACTGGCACTTCTTGTCTTCATGATTCCACTGCTCCTGGTGGCACATTTTTTGTTTTGTTTTTTTCTCAGATAGTAGGTGAAAGGCAGAGAGGAAAGAGAGAGAGAGAGAAAGAGAGAGAGAGAGACTCCATAGCACTGCTTCACCCCTTGTGAAGCTGCCCCTTCTTGTGGAGCTCTCCTCCAGGGGAACCAGGACCTCACGCTTGCAAGTCCAGTGCTCTACCCACTGTGCCACCCTCAGCCCCTGCCTTCCCAGGGCCTCCTCTCAGGGCCCATCTAGGCTGCCCTGAGGGCTGCTTTACTGGGGGGAAGTGCCCAGCCGGTTACCTAGGAAGTCCCAGATGAAGACGTTCTTCTGGAAGATGCGGACCGAGCGGAAGCCGTGGTGGAAGACTTGCTCCAGGGCTGCCACCAGCCCGTTCTCCCCACACAGCAGCACCGTCAGGCTCCCCCGCTGCGCACAGAAGTGGGTCAGGGGAGGTGGGGCGTAGGGTGGGTGGGTGGGGTTCCCCAAGCCTGCACCCACCTACCTCCTTCTCGGGCTTGTGGAAGTGCTTCACAATGTTGTTCACAGCCTCCCCAATGCCCTCCTGGATCTGCCCCGCACTGGGCTCTGAGAGAAGAGGAAGGGTCACTGAGTTCTCCCCCAGCAGAGGGGCACGCAGCTGGGTCAGAGCCTCAGAGCCCTGGGCTTGAGCCCCAGGGTGGCATGAGCAGCCCCTGGGGAGAGGTATCCTATGCCCCTGAGCAGGGCTGCAGGTGTCTCTCTCTTCCTGTTTTTCTCTCCATCCCTATTTCCCTGTCTCTATCAGAAAAGAAAGAAATAAGTAACAAATAAAGAAAAAGTTTCTGGGAATCATAGACATGGTGGAACCCCAAAGCTAACCCTGGTGACAAAGGAACACACACACACACACACACACTCTTTTACAAAGGATTGGGTGGTAGTGTAGCAGGTTAAGTGTACGTGGTGCAAGGACCAGTGTAAGGATCCCAGTTTGAGCCCCCAGCTCCCCACCTGCAGGGGAGTCGCTTCATAGGTGGTGAAGCTGGTCTGCAGGTGTCTATCTTTCTCTCCCCCCTCTATTTTCTCCTTCTCTCTCCATTTCTCTCTGTCCTGTCCAACAATGACAACATCAACAACAACAACAATAATAACTGTAACAATAAAAAACAAATAAGGGCAACAAAAGGGAAAAACAAAAACAAACAAAAAATTAAGTCTGCCATGAACAGTAACAGTAGAATCAAGCCAGTATTAGGGTTCTTGTGGCAGTAAGAAAGACCCAGGTTAGGGGAAGATAAGCAGAGGGCTCAGGAACTCAGTTCCACCAGGACCAGAAACATTTGTTACCAGGAATCCAGGGAACAACTCTGGAGAACACCAGAGGAAGCCAGGCACTGTTTCTCTTACCTGAGAGAAGAGAGAAAAAAAGGAAGGCCACCTGGAAGTAGTAATAGATGTAGGTGTGACTCAGAAAGGAAGTGAAGGCAAGACCACAGGAAAAAAATTGGGAAAATATATAGAGAAATAGACAGATAGATAAAGATATAAAGTCAACTCATATCTGTCACCTTGGGACGACCACTGCAGTTTCCAATGGAGGGAATAGGGACACAGAACTCTGGTGGTGGGAACAGCGTGGAAATATACCCCTGTTATCTCATAATTCTGTAAATCAATATTAGGCCACTAATAAAAAATTAAGAGGTTGGGGGTGGACAGCATAATGGTTATGCAAAGCGACTCTCATGCCTGAGACTCCATAGTCCCAGGTTCAATCCCCTGTATCACCATAAGCCAGAGCTGAGCAGTGCTCTGGTAAAAAATAAATAAATAAATAAAAATAACTACAACAATAAAACAAGAGCAAAAAAAGGGAATAAATAAATATAAAAAAAGACAAATAAAACTTAAAAAAAAAGTTAAAAATAAGCTGAATGCTCATGTTACAATGTGCCAGGACTCAGGTTCAAGTCCCCGGTCCCCACCTGCAGGGACATAGCTTCACAAGTGATGAAGCAGGGCTACAGGTGTCTTTCTCTCTCCTTCTCTATCACCCCTTTCCTATTTCTGGCTGTTTCTATCCAGTAAATAAAGATAATAAAAAAAATTTAAGGTAGTTGGGCGGTAGCACAGTATGTTAAGTGCACGTGGCGTGAAGTGTAAGGACCGAGGAAGGATCCAGGTTCGAGCCCTGGCTTCTCACCTGCAGGTGAGTCACCTCACAGGCGATGAAGCAGATCTACAGGTGTCTGTCCTTCTCTCCCCCTCTCTGTCTTCCCCTCCTCTCTCCATTTCTCTCTGTCCTACCCAGCAATGATGACACCAATAACAACAATAATAACTACAACAACAATAAAAAACAAGCAACAAAAGGGAAAATATAAAATTTAAAAAAAATTAAAAAGGACTCATTTCCATGTATTATGAGAAAGTCTATATTTCTCTAGAAATAGATACTTTCCCCGAATAGTAAGGTCCCAGATGAAAAGCACTCTTTCTGAAGAAGGGGTGGTGGCAGTGGGGGAACATCCCCATCCCCCACTTGAAATCTCTTCTCCCAGATCAACTTTCTTCTGTTTAGCTGCTCACAAGGGCTTATTATCTGCCAGGGCTTTAGTCCTTCGTGTACCCCTCCTCCCTTCCCTCTCTCCCTCCTTTCTTTCTTTTTATCCAGGGTTATTGCTGAGGCTTGGTGCTAGCACTATGAATCCACTGCTTCCTTTTTATTGGGTAGAACAGAGAGAAACTGAGAAAGATGGGGAGATAGAGATGGAGAGATAAAGATGCCTGTGAAGCATCCACCCTGCAGGTGGGGAGCCAGGGGCTTGAACCCGGAATCCTTGTACTTAGTACCATGTATGCTTAACTGGGTGCACCCAGAAATAGAGGGAGAGACAGAGAGGTGGGAAACCACAGCATGGCTCTGCTGTGGCTGCAGCAGGGTCCTGCAGGGTTGGAGACGGGGCTGGGGGTCCCCACTGCCGTGAGCTGTGCCTTCCACCTCCTGCTCTCCCCACGTCCCCCTCTCCCCACCTCTCCCTCACGCCCGCCTCCTTACTGCTCTTCCCCGTCAGCGAGGTGACGCTCAGCCTCCGGGCAGTGGTGGGTGACTTCTGCTGGGGAGGTGTCCGGCACTGCTTGGCCAGGTCATCGTCAGCTGCGGGCATCATTAGCTCCCCAATGAGGATTCGCTCCAAGCTGCCATCATCCACACCCTTCCCCAGCCACCGTCCACACGGGAACCTGCCAGGTACAACACTGTGCAGTGAGTGCTGGGTCCATGGTCTGTCCCTTTTCTCTCTTCCTTTCTATATTTCTAATGCTTCCTTTTTTGCCTCTAGGGTTATCACTGGGACTTGGTGCCTGCACTATGAATCCACTGCTCCTGAATGCCATTATTCCCATTTTTGTTGCCCTTGTTATAGTTGTTATAGCTGTTGTTGTTGTTGAACAGGACAGTGAGAAATTGAGAGAGGAAGGGAAGACAGAGGGGGAGAGAAAGACAGACACCTGCAGACCTGCTTCACCACTTGTGAAGCGACCCCCCCCCCCCAGGTGGGAAGTCGGGGGCTCGAACTGGGATCCCTGAGCTGGTCCTTGTGCTTTGTGCCATGTGTGCTTAACCCACTGTGCTACTGCCTGGCCCCCTCTAATGGTTCTTTTAATTTTTTTAAAAACTATTTTTTCAATTTTGTTATTTTCTTTATTTTATTGGATAGAGACAGCCAGAAATCTAGAGGGAACAGGGTGATAGAGTGGGAGAGACAGAGAGACACCTGCAGCATTGCTTCAGCACTTGCAAAGCTTTCCCCCTGCAGGTGGTTACCGGGAGCTTGAACCTGGGTCCTTGCGTGTTGTAACATGTGCACTCAACCAGGTGTACCACCACCTGGACCCGGTTCTTTTAATATTTTTATTATCTTTATTTATTGGATAAAGACAACCAGAAGTTGAGAGGGAAAAGGGAGACAGAGGAGAGAGACAGAGAGACACCTACAGCCCTGTTTCACTACTTGGGAAGTGTCCCCCTGCAGGTGGGGTTCAAACCCAGTTCCTTGAGCATGTTAATGTGTGTGCTTAACTGGGTGCACCATCATCCGCTCCCCATTTAGTTATTATTATTTTTAAAATTTTTACTTTTACTTTAAAAAATTTTTTTATTGCCCATAGGGTTGTTGCTGGGGCTCAATGCCTGAATCCACTGCTCCTGGAGGCCATTTTTTCACTTTTGTTGTCCCTGTTGTTTATCATTGTCGTTATTATTATTGTTGTTATTGCTGTCGTTGTTGGATAGGACAGAGAGAAATGGAGAGAGGAGGGGAAGACAGAGAGGGGGAGAGAAAGACAGATACCTGCAGACCTGCTTCACTGCTCATGAAGCGACCTTCCTGCAGGTGGGGAGCCAGGGGCTCGAACCGGGATCCTTATGCCAGTCCTTGCACTTTGTGTCACCTGCACTTAACCCGCTGCGCTACTGCCCATCTTCCCCTCATTTAGTTATTTTTTAAAAGGTTGTATTTTATCTTTTTTTAAAAAATTATTTATTCCCTTTTTTATTGCCCCCCCTTTTATTGTTGTAGTTATTATTGATGTCATCGTTGTTGGATAGGACAGAGAGAACTGGAGAGAGGAGGGGAAGACAGAGAGGGGGAGAGAAAGAGAGACACCTGCAGACCTGCTTCACTGCCTGTGAAGCGACTCCCCTGCAGGTGGGGAGCTGGGTGCTCCAACCGGGATCCTAACGTCAGTCCTTGCACTTTGTGCCATGTGAATTTAACCCACTGCACTACCGCCCGACTCCCTATTTATCTTTTTTTTTAAGTTTCTGGGGGAGTTGGGTGGTAGGGCAGGGGCTTAAGTGAACATGTTGCAAAGCACAAGGACCTGTGTAAGGCCTGGTTCTAGCCCCTGGCTCCTCACCTGCAGGGGGAGTCAATTTACAGGTGGTGAAGCAGGTCTGCAGGTGTCTGTCTTTCTCTCTCCCTCTCTGTCTCCCCCTCCTCTCTCCATTTCTCTCTGTCTTATCTAATGATGACATCAATAATAACTAAAGGGCAACAAAAGGGAAAATAAATAAATAAATCTAAAAAAAATTTGGGTTATTTATTGAATAGAGACAGAATTCAAGAAGGAAGGGGGAGAGGGAGCAGGAAAGGGAGAGGGAGAGAGAGAGAGAGAGAGAGAGAGAGAGACACCTGCAGACCTGCTTCACTGCCTGTGAAGTGACTTCCCTGCAGGTAGGGACCCGGGGGCTCAAACGGGGATCCCTACTCTGGTCCTTGCACTTTGCACCACCTGAGCTTAACCCACTGTGCTACCACCCGACTCTTTTTTTTTTTTTAATAATTCTTTTATTACTTCTTCTTTTTTGGTATTTATTCCCTTTTGTTGCCGTTGTTGTTTTATTGTTGTAGTTATTATTGTTGTTACTGATGTCATCATTGTTGGACAGAGAGAAATGGAGAGAGGAGGGGAAGACAGAGAAGGGGAGAGAAAGATAGACACCTGCAGACCTACTTCACAGCCTGTGAAGTGACTCCCCTGCAGGTGGGGAGTCAGGGCTCGAACCAGGATTCTTCTGCTGGTCCTTGAGTTTTGCGCCACCTGCGCTTAACTCGCTTTTTTTTTTTTTTTTTAATATCTTTGGTGGAGGGTAATTTTGTCTTCCAGAAATCAAGAGTGATCCAGAAAACTAAGCTGACCGTTGAGGCAGGTGGAAAGCTCTCAAGAGAAAACCTGTGGACTGAGCAGGGTTGGGCTCCAGGGCCAGCCTCATCTGCTTGGCCCTCACCTCCTCTGGGCCTCACCTACTCTGGCCCCTTCACCTGCCCTGGCCCTTCACCTTCTCTGACCCTCACCTCCTCTGATCTTCACGTTCTCTGGCCCTCACTTTCCCTGGCCCTCAGCTTCTCTGGTCCTCACCTGTAATGGCCCTCACCAGCTTGGGCCTCACCTCTTCTGGGCCTTACATACCTTGGCCCTTACCCGCCTTGGTCCTCAATTCCTTCGGCCCTCACCTGCCCTGGCCCACACCTGCTTGGGCCACACCTCTTCTTGGACTCATCTGCCCTGGCCTTCACCCCTCTGGGCCCTCACCTGCCTTGGTCCTTACCTGCTCTGGCCTCACCTGCTCTGGCCCTCACCTGTCCTGATCTGCACCTGCCCTGGCCCTCACCTCCTCTGATCATCACCTCCTTTGGGCCTCACCTACCCTGGGCCTCACCTATTCTGGGCCTCACCTGCTCTGGACCTTACCTGCTCTGGGCCTTACCTGCTCTGGCTCTCACCTCCTCTGGCCCTCACCTGCTCTGGCCTCACCTGCTCTGACCCTCACCTGTCCTGGCCTGCACCTGCTCTGGGCCTCACCTGCCCTGGCCCTCATCTCCTCTGACCATCATCTCCTTTGGGCCTCACCTGCCCTGGCCCTCATCTGCTCTGGGCCTCACCTGCCCTGACCCTAACCTGCCCTGGGCCTCACCTGTAGGTGTGTCCTGTGATCTCATTTCGCACCATCACACAGTCCACCAGCCACTTGGCCATCAGTCCTGAGTTGTCATGGCCGATCTGGACGGTGGTCAGCTTCCCCAGGTTCTGGCACTGGAGGGACAGGAACACAAGTCACTGGGTGTCCACCATGGGACAACACCCTGTGTGTCTAGGCCACTGGGCTCAGGAAAAGTTACAGAGGTGTCATGAGTGACCATGTAGAGATGTCCGGCTGGAGTCCCCTCCTCAGACTCCAGACAGACAATGGGGGACAGGGGTGGTCCCAGAAGCAGAAAGGGGGCCAGTTAGGTTCCACCACGGGAACCTCAGGGAAACCACCAGGGCTGCTGCTGCTCTTTTCCTAACCCAGCCCTGAAGCCAAGTCAACCTCGAGTCCAGCTGCCAGGAGCATCTGACACAGCCTCCAAGATACATGGAGAAGCTGGGAAACCAGCTCAGCTGGCGAAGCAGACTGAGACTGGTGCTGCGTGGAGCGGAGTGGTGCACTGGGGTGTCTGTCTCTCAGTGTGAGACTCACTATGACAGGATTTCATATAATTTTTCCACCAGATCCCTGCTCAGCTCTGGCTTCTGGTGGTGCTGGGGTTTGCACCTGGCTTCTTTGGTCCCTTAGGCATGAAAGCCATTTGCATAGCCATTATGCTATCTCTCCAGCAAGAAATTCTATCCAGTATGAAATAAAGAAATTGAGGTTTTGGGGACCAGGTGGTAGCGCAGTGGTTAAGTGCACAGACCACAGTAAGGATCCTGGTTTGAGCCCCTGGATCCCCACCTGCAGTGGGGTAGCTTCATGAGCAGTGAAGCAAAAAAAAAAAAAAAAAAAAAAGAGAGAGAATGTGAGTTTTTTTGTTTTTATTATTATTTTTTTTTGCCTTCAGGGTTATCGCTGGGGCTCAGTGCCTGCACTACAAATCCACTGCTCCTAGAGGCTATTTTTTTGTTGCCCTTGTTGTTTATTGTTGTTGCTATCGCTTGAACCGGGATCTTTACACAGGTCCTTGTGCTTCACACCATGTGTGCTTAACCTGCTAAACTACTGCCCGGCCCCTAGAATGTAAGTTTTAAAAGAGACAGAGACATGAAGCCTCAAGCACACAGTTCTCCACCCTGCTGATTGGGCTTCCCTGTCTGACTGGAGGACAGAAGGGAAGAGAGGAGGCAGTGAGGCTGCCACCCACCTCAAAGGTCATCTCCAGCAGGTTCTTGGGGATCTGCATGGCCCCCGAGTCGCCCAGCTCCCCTGACACGCAGATCCAAGGGTTGGAGGTGATGATGGCATTGCTCAGCTTCTTGATGGGGATGATCACGGACCTGTACGGGATCACTGGGGGAGGGGGTAGGCAGGGGTGAGGAAGGACAGGAAGGGGTACGGGCAGGGGGATGAGGGCAGGGAGAGGTCCAGGGAAGAAGGGTACAAGGAGGAGTCAGGGGGAAGTGGGGGAGTAGGGCGGGGTAAGGGGCCAGAGAGAGTTGAGGGGGGAGAAGGGAGGGGTGAGAGGGGAAGAAGGATGTCCAGAGATGGGTGAGGGGAGTGGGGGGTACAGGAAGGGGTCAGGAGGGAGAGGATGGGCAGAGAGGGGACAGGGGAGAGGGGGGCAGGGAGACTTCTGCTGGCCCCCCCAGGCTACCGTTCTGTGCCCCCTACCATGAGCACTTTTTGCCATCTAAGAAAATGAGGCCTTGCTTGTGTCTAAGCAAACAGTTTTTAATCAGGAAATTGCAACAGGGAGATACCAAACCACTTCCCTGGCCCAGGCTGAGAGAGAGAGAGAGATATCCTACAGCACAGCTCCACCATCCATGGTCAGTGGGGAGACAGGGACAGGGTGCTTGCTGTCCAAGATGCTCCATGGGGATGCCAGGGCTCAGACCCAGAACTTCACTCACAGGAAGGCGTGTGCTTTACCTGCTGAGCTATCTGCAGCCCCAACGACTGATTTATTAGCAAGAGCAAGAGGTTAAAGCACTGCTGAGGGAAATGGAGTACCCGGGATCAAACCTGGGGACCCTGGCATGCAAGCTCCGAATCCTGCCTCTGAGGTACTGCCCTGGTCCCACCCTGGGTCACAAGTCGCTTCAGAGCACCTGCCCCCACCCCAACCTCCTCAACCTCACAGCACGCTAGTGTGAGGCCAGGAGGAGAAACAACTGCCCTCCACCTCCACCTGGACAAGACAGGAAGTCTCACCCCAAGCTGGGAAGCTGGCGAGGCCTCTGTGACAATCCCCAGAACCACCAATAGATGTCACTGAGGCCACACAGGGAAGCTGACATCACACAGACTGCCCATGGTGCAGTCTCACCCCACCCACAGATGGCCCACAGGAGACATGTGCACTTCAAGGGAGGCTTGTTTAGAGAGAGAGGGAGAGGGAAAGGGAGAGAGAGAGAGGGAGGGGGAGAGAGAGAGAGAGCAGAAAAGGGAGAGAGAGGGAGGAGAAGGGAGAGGGAGAGAGAGCAGGAGAGGGAGACAGAGAGAGGGAGGGGGAAGAAGAGGGAGAGAGAGCAGGAGAGGCTGGAGCATCACCCTGGTACATGTGAAGGTGGAACTGGCACACCGGGTGCTCTTCCCACTGCACCACCTCCCTGGCCACCAGGGATCCACTCTGTATCTCGAGGTTTCTTCTCTCTGTGCCCCCACACAGGGTAGAGATGATGCGTCAGAAAGCAGCCAGGACACAGGATCCATTTTCCTGGCCTGGTGCACACCAGACCTTCATGTGGGGCCATTCATCTTCCTCTCAGCTTCCCCCAAGGTTGGGAGGGGGTTACAGGACTCAGAAGAGCAGGGCCCCCCTCCAGGGTGAGCCATGGGAACCTTCACCTTGCCTTCTTGGAGATCAGGGGCCAGTGTCACATGGCCAGGATGTGTGTGTGAGCTGCTGGGGGCGTGCCAGACTCAGCCTTCTCACCACACACCCCCTCTGTGGAAACACAGGCTCCACATTCCCGAATCTTGAAGCTGGATCTATTTCTTTGCTGAGAGGCCAGAATATCAGGCTGGAGCCATGCACAGGGACCGGGTTCGAGCCCAAGCACCAGATGGGAGCTTCATGGATGATGGAGCAGTGCTATGGTGTCCTTCTGGACTCCTTCTGTCTGTCTCTTCTCCTTCTCTCTCTCTCATAGTGAAAAAATTGGCTGTAGTGGTATTACTGTGCAAGGACAAAGCCCTGGAGCTGAATGTGGAAAATATCTAAAAACCACAAACCTTGGTAGCTAGGGAGATAGTTCTGTCAGTGGAGTGCAGGACTTGCATGTCTAAGGTTCCTGGTTTGATCCCTGGAGCAGCAAGTACCACATGGGTGTTCTGGTCTTTCTTACAGGAAACTCTCCTATGAACTTAATTAAAAAAAAAAGAACATCCAAAGGTATATCTTAAAAAACACCAGTGGTCTGGGAGGTGATGCAGAAGGTAAAGGCCTTGCAAATGTGAGGTAGTGAGTACAAACCCTGCTATTACATATGCCAGAGTGATGCTCACGTTCTCTCTCGCCCTCCCTCTCTCTCATGAATACTTTTCTTGCACTGAAAACTTAGAGGTCTTTTCATTTCGTTTCATTTCATTTCTTCTTTTTTCCCCCCTTTTGTTGTGATTGTTATTGACAGTAATGTCATTACTGTCATTGTTGTTGGGCTAGGACAGAGAGAAATGGAAAGAGGAGGGGAAGACAGAGGGGGAGAGAAAGATAGACACCTGCAGACCTGCTTCACTGCTTGTGAAGCGACTCCCCTGCAGGTGGGGAGCTGGGGGCTCAAACCGGGATCCTTACGCTGGTCCTTGTGCTTTGCGCTATGTGCACTTAACACACTGTGCCACCACTCGACTCCTGAAACATAAATCTTTAAAAACAAACAAACAAACAAACCTAAAAACAGAAGTGAGGAAAAAGCATGAACTGGAGCTCATTTGGTAGAGCACATGTCTTGCTGTGTGTGAGGCCCTGGGTTCAAGTCCTGACACTATGTGATAGCACCCAGGGAGCCCCATGGAGGATGGGCAGGGCTGTGGGGTCTCTCCTCTCTCAGCACCCTGTACAGCACCCAGGGAGCCCCATGGAAGGCAGGCAGGGCTGTGGGGTCTTTCTCTTTCAGCACCATGCACAGCACCTAGGGAGCCCCATGGAGTGTGGGCAGGGCTGTAGCATCTCTCCCTCTGTCTCTCTAAGAGATAAAGCATGAGGGTTGGCAAAACAGCTCACTTAGTGCATCAGCCTTGCCTTGTGTGTGAGTTTGGAGGCTGGCCCCCACCAAACTGGAGGAAGCTTCAGTGCTGTGGTGTCTTCCTGTTCCCCGCCCCCTCCCATCTGAAAAAGTCAGCCAGGAGCAGTGAAGTCCCAGCAATGACAGGAAAAAGAAAAAGCAAACAGGTATGAGAGGCAGCATGGGTAGTGGCTCAGCAGATTCTCACGCGGTAGAGAAAAGGAGCCCCCCAGAGTGAGATAGGAGCCCCCCAGGAGTGAGACAGGAGTCCCCAGGAGTGAGACAGGAGCTCCCAGGAGTGAGATGGGAGACCCCCAGGAGTGAAATGGTAGCCCGGGCTGCAGACTCACTGATGGTGGTGAACACGCTGGTGAAGCAGAAGTAGTCCACGGCATTGAGGGACAGCAGGTGGTAGAGGAACTGCTCCCTCTCCTCTTCACAGCGCAGGAAGGCGTAGCGCTTGTACAGTTTCCTGCAGGGGGCCAGAGGGACCAGATGTGCACAGCTCAGCTGGGTACAGTCAAGTCTTGAGGACAGGGGGACGGACACAGCAGAGTGGGTGCCCCGTGTGTTCCACTGATGGCCTGGGATGAAAAGCCCGCTCCATGAGGAGCCGCCTCATCCAGTGGAGTGCAGGCTCTGCCATGTATGAGGACCCAGGTTCAAGCCCCCAGCACCATTCATGGGAGCCCCATATAAAGCAGAAGCTTCGTGAGTGCTGGAGCAGTGCTGTGGCGTCTCTCTTTTCTGTCTCTCTCTCTGCCTCTCACCCTCTACCTGGAAAAAAGGAAAAAAGTCTGCTAGGAACTGTGCAATTGTGCAGGCACAGAGCCCCCAGTGGCAAAAATAAATAAAATACCAAAACAAAAACCAAATCTATAAATGCACTTTTTTCAAACTAATGAAAATTAAAGATGATGATGTCTGACAGACTGACAAAGGAGGGGAGGGGTAGTGAACAGCCTGGCCACACCCCTGATGAGTTTCCCTTCAGTACTCAGGCCTAAGAATACATAAGGAAATGTAGAGAGATAGCTCACTGGGTAGGGCATATGGTGTGTGTGTGTGTGTGTGTGTGTGTGTGTGTGTGTGTGTGTGTGTGTATGTGTGTGTATGTGTGTGTGTGTGTCCCAGTTCAAGGCCTGGCACCTCATGGAAGGCACCATGGTGCTGGGGGAAGGTCCTGTACTGTGAAGCCTCTCCTATCTGAGTGGAAAAATGGCTTGGAAGTAGCCATATCACACATTTTGCACAAGGGCCGATTGTACCAGAAAGAAAAAAAAAAGGAATACACAGATACATAATGAAACACAGAATAAGAATTTCTGGGCGCCACGTGCACTTAACCCACTGCACTACCGCCCAACTCCCAAGAATTTCTGGGGCTGAGTGGTAGTCACCTGTGTGAGGCTGTGGTCCACTCCCTGGTACCCTTACATCCTGGCACCTGGAAAGGTGATCTAAAATGCTCTGTGAGTCACTGATCCAAGCATGTGTGCAAACAGGTCACACACAGAACTGGGGCACCAGGAGGGGCCCGGGCCCTGGGTCTGGGGGAATCTGTAACTCTCTGGAGAAGGCCCAGCTCAGGGCCAGCCTCTAGCAGGGAGGTTCCCTCTACCTAGTTTCACTTTGAAAGACTCATCTACTCACTTCAGTGTGAGAGAGAATGGAAGACGGGGGAGAGAGAGAGACTCAGAGCCAGCATGGGCAGTGCTGGAGACTGAATCATCAAGTCTGGGGGACCCTTACTTGGTGAGGGGGCTGGGGGCCTCACTTGGTGAGTAGCAGGGGCTGAGGACCTGACCTGGTGACTTGGGGATGGGGGCCTGACATAGTGAATAGCAGGGGCTGGGGCCTTACCTTGTGAGTGGGGGCTGGGGCTTCACCTTGGAGTGAGGGCTGGGGCTTCACCTGGTGACTTGGGGCTGGGGGCTTCACCTGGTGAGCAGCAGGGGCTCGGGGCTTTACCTGGTGAGTGGGACTGGGGACCCTCACCTGATGGGCAGGGCCTCACCTGGTGAGCAGCTGGTTGGAGAGCAGCTGCTTGAGGTGCTGGGACAGGAGCTTCTTCTCCAGGGAGAGCCGGATCCAGGCACGCGCCCGGCCCACGTCTGTCTTGATCTCGCTCATGCTCTGAATGTGTCTGTAGATGGGAGATGCAGGGAGGGGGCAGACTCAGAGCCTGCCTCCCACCCCCACCCCAGAACCCCCAGGGCAACTTCAGAGCAGGCGGAGGAGATCCCACCAGGAATATCCCTGGATGAGAGCAGGTCCACTCTCTTTTCTCTGGAAAAAAAGACTTTCTATATTAGATATGAAAGAGCAGTTTGCATGAGACAGAGACAGAGAGAGACACAGAGACAGAGAGAGACAGGCCTGAGCAGCAACCTTAGGTATGCAAGTCCCATGGTTTGCCAGCTGAGCTCTTTCCCCAGCTGCCCAGACCTCATTTTCTATGGCAAGAAGACAAGCCATTTGGTATTGGTGAGGTCAAAATTCCTATAGGGCCCAGGAGGCGGAGCAAGGGGTAAGGTGCTGGACTCTCAGGCATGGGGTCCTGAGTTCGATCCTTGGTATCGTATGTGCTATGTGCCAGAGTGATGTTCTGGTCCTTCCACTAAATAAGAATAACAATTATAATCATAACAACAGAATCTGAAAGCCTTAGAAAACCACAGTGCGTGGTCAAGGTCTGAGTAGACACAGACACAGTTGCAGCCTCCTCCTCCTCTTTTGCAGAGCCTTGCTTAGCTCTGGCTTATGGTAGTGTAGGGGACCTCAGTGTCTCAGGCAGGAGAGTCTTTTTGCATAACCATTGTGCTATCTCTTCAGCCCCACGGCAGCCTTCTTTGTGGCCATCAGTGCCTACCAAGTGGAACAGGTCTGTGTGTGCTTGTATGTGTGTGGGGAAGGTGGGGTGTCACAACCTAAATGCCAGGGTCACTGAAAAGCAGGGTAAGTCAGCACCCAGGCTCTGTGAAGGAGCCTGACTCTGGTCCCTGGCTGCAGAGAGACACACCTAGCACCCTCTGCCCCGAGGCATCTGAGTGTTTAGAATAAGCAGCTTTGTCTGCAGCAGACATATCCGGCTCTCCACACCCCCCCCCCTCCCGCCCCTTTCCTTCCTTCCTGCTCCCTTGTTTCCTTCTCTCTCCAGTTCCTGGTTGGGAGGGTTCAGGCCTCAGAGCTCAGAGCTGAAGGGAGCCAGCACTCTGACTCTCTTCTCATACCACACACAAGTGAGAATAAAGAAAAGCCTGTTGCAGCTGGCCAGCCTCACCTCACTCTTTTCCTTCCTTCCTTTCCTTTCCACCTTCTTTTTTCTTCCTTTCCTTCAGCTCTGGCTGATGGTGGTGCTGGGGATTGAACCTGGGACCCCGAAGCCTTAGGCAGAAGAGTCTTTTGTGGAACCACTGTGTTGTCTCCCCTGCCTCTTTCTCCTCCACCACCTCCTCCTCCTCCTCATTATTGTCATTAATTATTTTCTCCAGAGCCCTGCTGAGCTCTGGCTAGTGGTGGTGCAGGGATTGAACCTGGGCCCTCAGAGCCTCAGAGTCTTTGTGGAACCACTGTGCTGTCTTCCCAGCCTGGGCTCATTTTATCAATTTTTTTTTTTCTTTTGGCCTCCAGGGTTACTGCTGGGGCTCGGTGCCTGCAATACAAATCCACTGCTCCTGGAGGCTATTTTTCCCATTTTGTTGCCCTTGTTGTCGTTGTTATTATTGTCATTGGCTAGGACAGAGAACAATAGAGAGAAGAGGGGAAGACCGGTGGGGGGGGGGAAAGAAAGATAGACACCTGCAGACCTGCTTCACTGCCTGTGAAGCAACCCCCCCCTGTGAAGTGAGGAGCTGGGGGCTCGAAACAGGATCTTTATGCCGGCCTTTGAGCTTTGTGCCATGTGTGCTTAATCCACTGCGCTACTGCCCAGCCCCCGCTTCACTTCATTTTAGGTTGTGAATGGCAGGGGGGAAGACAGAACAGCACTCACCACCACCCCTGGGGCTCTTCCAGGTGTTGCCCACTGGCGCTCTCATGTGGTGCCAGGGCTTGGACCCAAGGCCTTGAGCATGGTGAGGCATGTGCCTGACCTGGTGAGCTGACTTCCAGGCCCTTCTTTTTACCCTAGTATGAAATGCAAAGGGCCCAGCGGGGCTCCATAGGCAGAGTGCTTGCCTGGAGTGGCTGGGGCCCAGGGTCAGTCCCCACACTGCACAGTGCCAGAGCACTGGTCTCTCTCACAAGGAAAACAGATGAATAAGCCTGGAATGCAGAGGTTTCCAAGCCCCCACCCAGTCCAGGCCTCATGCACAGTCCTACCTCATGTCCTGGATGAGGGAGACCCTGAGTGTCGGTAGCATTGTGCCTGAGTCAGACTTCCTTCTCTCTGGTCCCAGGGTGACTGCAGGGGTGGGGGAAAAAGTCAACAGCAAGGTGTTAGGAGGACAGGATAGGATGACCTGTGACTTATGATGGGCAGAGAGACACTTTGAGACCACTGTGATGAGAATACATTCAAAAGGCATCAGGAGTTCAGACTCTACCCCCCCAAATGTTGCTACCTTATTTATTTTTTCAAATCTTATTTATTAGATAAAAGCAGAGAGAAATTGACAGGGTGCAGACTGCTGTGACTCCACGACAGGCTCCAAAAACTGCAGAAATGAGATAGGTCCCAGTTTCAGGAGAACAGGTCCTGGAATTCAGGACCATTACTGGAAATTGAACCCATGGCTCTGAGTCAACAGGAACAAAAATAAGCTGAGCATTAAGAAAGGCGTCTCTGGAGAGATAGAGCCAAGGCATCTCCGGAGAGACAGAGACCATTAAGCATTTCCAAGGCATCTCTGGAGAGATAGAGACTGTTAAACATTTCCCCACATTTCCCCCAGATGTGTAAAGAAGATAACCACAAGGCTAAGCTTGTCATGTATGCTATGTAATCCATACCCTATATATCTCCTCGTGTGCTGGGGTTTGGGGTCGAGCACCTAGAACAGCTGTGAGGTCTCGGCCCTAGCCCCATGCCCGGGCTAGAAATAAAGGCTCTTTGCTTTTACATCACTCTGGTCTCTCTTGGTGAATTTCTTGGATTACCGAACCTAATAGGAGGAGACAGAGAGACAGAGAGACACCTGCAGCCCTGCTTCACCACTCATGAAGCTTTTCCCCTGCAGGTGGGAATCAGAGGCCTGAACCCGAGTCCTTGAGCACTGTAATGTGAGCGCTTAACCAGGTGTGCCACTGCCTGGCCCCTTCTCCTGCCCCCTGCTACTTTAATTAATAACACACAGCAGGCATTTTCTTTTCATTTCTTTGTCTTTGTTCATGTCCAGGATTTCACCACTCCAGGCTGATTTTTTTTTTTTTTTGCCTCCAGGTTTATCATAGGGCTTGGTGCCTGCACCACAAATCCACTGCTCCTGGAGCCCATTTTTTCCCATTTTTGTTGCCCTTGTCGTTATTATTGTTATTGCTGTTGTTGTTGATGGATAGGACAGAGAGAAATGGAGAGAGGAGGGGAAGACAGAGAGGGGGAGAGAAAGACAGACATCTGCAGACCTGTTTCACCACTTGTGAAACGACTCCTCTGCAGGTGGAGAGCCGGGGGTTTGAACTGGGATCCTTCCACCAGTCCTTATGCTTTGTGCCATACGTTTTTTTTTTTAAATATTTATTCTCTTTTGTTGCCCTTGTTGTTTTTTTATTGTTGTTGTTATTGATGTTGTCGTTGCTGGACAGGACAGAGAGAAATGGAGAGAGGAGGGGAAGACAGAGACGGGGAGTGATTCCCCTGCAGGTGGGGAGCCAAGGGCTCGAACCGGGATCCTTACACTGGTCCTTGTGCTTTGCGCTGCCCGACCCCCTGCCCGACTCCCTGTGCCATGTGTGTTTAACCTGCTGCATTACTGCTCAGCCCCCTCCAGGCTGACTTTTTCAGACACAGAGAGGCAGAGACAGAAAGAGAGGAAGAGGGAAAGAGAAAGGGAGAGAAAGGAGGGAGGGAGGGAGGGAGAGAGGGAAGGAGAGAGAGAGAGCCTCCACAGCATGAAGCTTCCTTCAATATGGCATGGGCCAGGCTCAAACTGGGGTTGTGCCAAGCAGCGCACTATCCAAATGAGCTATTTTGCTGGCCCCAGAGCAGTTATTTTCTCCCGAGGAGCTAAGGATCTAAAATCTTGGGTTGGGGAGGTGGCTCAGTGGGTACACGACTACCCGGCATGTGTGAGGCCCTGGGTTTGATCCCCAGCACCACACAGGGGCAGAGAAGACCCCCAGGGCTGCATGAACCCCTGTGTGAACCCCTGCCCGGCACCCTCCCTGTGTGGTGTGAAAAGAAGGCTGCACTGCCCTCTGTGAACAAGCCAGCAAGCAGCTGGAGAGTTTGGGGCAGGGAGGTGGCAAGTTTGGCGCAGGGAGGTGGGGGGCAGAGAAATCCCAGCAAGCCACCAGCTGCTGTGTCATTGGTGCAGTGTCTGCTCCTGGCTATTTTTAGACAGCTGTTTCCACATCTTTCACACCGAGCCCAAGTTTCATGGGCTGACTCACTGCAAGTGTTAGAGCAATATTTATAAGAGCCACCGCCAGGCAGGCAGCCCACTTGGCTTCCCAGGCAACTCTGTTTCCCTTTACGGTGGTGGTGGGGGGTCAGGCAGGCACTTCACTGAGGGTTGAGGCTCCAGAGGGTGGGGGTGGGGACAGGACAACTAAGGCCTCTGTCTCTGCACAGCCCACCACCACATCAGCAGCCAGCAGCCCGCAGAGCCAGGAAGCTTCGGTGGCTCCCGGAGGCTGCCCACTCCTCCAACAGCAGGCTATTGTCTCCCCTCTCCAACTCAGCACAGAGCAGGTACGTGACTCCCGCCACAGACAAGCCTGGCTTCCCACAATGCTCTCCATGGGGCTGCTTCCTGGAGGAAACACTTTACTGTTGGGAAAGCTGCCTGGGTTATGGGCTCATGATGTAAATAGCTAAGTCCTTTCTTTTCTTTTCTTTTCTTTTCTTTTTTATTTTTTTGTGCTTCCAGGGTTATTGCTGGATCTCAATGCCTGCACTATGAATCCACTGCTCCTGGAGGCCATTTTTCCCTTTTGTTGCCCTTGTTGTTTTTTGTTGTTGTTATTATTGTTGTTGTTATTGCTGTCATTGTTGTTGGATGGGAGAGAGGAGGGGAAGACAGAGAGGGGGAGAGAAAGACTGACACCTGCAGACCTGCTTCACTACTTGTGAAGCGACTCCCCTGCAGGTGGGGAGCTGGGGGCTTGAACTGGGATCCTTAACACAGGTCCTTGTGCTTTGCACTGTGTGCACTTAACCTACTGCACTACTGCCCACTACCCCAAGTCCTTTCCTTATTTCCTTTTTTTTCCCTGGGACTTATTCAGTGTTTGCACCATTCAACAACTTCTGGCAGACGTTTTGTTTTTGGATAGAGGGTAAGAGACTGACAGAAAAGTGTCACACACACACACACACACACACACACACACACACACACACACACACACGCAGCTCTGTTGCACAGCGTGTGAGGCACCTATCCCCTAGCACAAGCGGTGAAGTAGGTCTGCAAGTACCTATCTTTATCTCTTTTCCTACTGGGGCTCTGTGCTTGCACAAGTCCACTACTTCTGTGGTCATTAAAAAAAACAACTTAAAAAATTATTTTGGATAGGATAGAGAGAAATTGAGAGAGGAGGAGAGGATAGAGAGGGAGAAAACTAGATAGGCACCTGTAGCCTTGCTTTACCACTTGTGAAGCAACCTCCCCTGCAGGTGGGGAGCCGGGGGCTTGAATGAGGACCCTTGCTAGGGTCCTTGTACTTTGTACTATGTGCACTTAACCAGGTACACCAGTGCCTGACCCCCCGTGTTTTGTCTCTGTTGCTGAGGAATTATTCTGATGCAGTCTCTGCCCCCAGGTTTTACCACGCCCCGTGAAATGCTAGCAGTGCCCCCTTCAATCCTGGCCCCACACGTCACCCCTGGTTGTCGCCCAATAAAAAGCCCCCTCACCCCCCCCCTCTCTGGGCTCTCAGCTCTCCCTCTCTCAGATCTCGCTCCCTTCTCTCGCCCAGTGGTCAGGTAGTGGGGACGGCCATTGTCGGCTGACTCCATGTGGCCTGAGCCACCCCCCCATCCTATAATAAAGATTTGTGTACCCCTTTGCTCCGGATGTCCACTCTCTTCTCCGCGGTGCAGCCCAACACCTGACCGCTACAACATGTCTCTCTCTCTCTCTAAGTTTGTTTTTTTTAAAAATTATCTTTACTTATTGGATAGACAGCCAGAAATCAAGAGGAGAGGGGGAGACAGAGAGGAAGAGAGACAGAGAGACACCTGGCTGGGCCCTGCACAGGTATGGATATGACTGCATCAACTTTCTCCCTCTGCTTATCAAAGACTTATTCAGGGGGCTGGGCAACGGTGCACCTGGTTGAGCGCACATGTTCCCATGTGCAAGGACCCAGGTTCAAGCCCCCAGTCCCCACCTGCAGGGGCAAAGCTTCAGGAGCAGTGAAGCAAGTCTGCAGGTATCTCTCTCTCCTCTCTATCTCTCCTCTCTCAACTTCTCTGTAACTATAAAAAAAAGTAAGTAAAATAACAGGAGAAGTGTGTGGGCCCTGTATCCCCTGGGTTCTGCCCTGGTCTTCTGTGTCTCCAGCACAGTGCTGGCTCAGCTCTGTGGCTTCCTCTCCACCCCGTGAACCAGAGAGCTGGTGACCAGGATGATGTGGCGAGTCCCCGGGACCCTAGAGTGGGCAATCAGCTGTCCTCCTTCCATTGTGCTCCCACAGGACTGTGCAGCAGGGGAGAGGGGAGAAAGAGAGGGGAGAGGGGAAAGGGGAGAGGAGCAGGATGAAGCCACGGAGCACCGACCCTCTGCCGCCCGCCAGGACTGCCTCGGCTTCTCACCTGGTGACTCTGCGAGGTGCTCCTGCTTCTCTTCTCTGTCCTGGAACTGGATTAAGTGGGACCACAGAGCTGACTTTCCCTGGAGGCACAAGGGACAGACGTGTGTATAGGTTCCATTCCTCAGCACTCACCCCGCTCCCCATCACGCGTGTTCCCCAGAGACCACTGAGGGCGGCTTGGGCCTCACTGGCTACAGCGCCCAGGGGAAGTACACAGCCCCCCACCCCTGCAGCAAGGGTGGACGTCGGGGGCTTGAATCTGTGACTGTCCACCGTCAAGTCAGGTATCAGCCAGTCAGGACCCTGCTTTCTGCTTCTTCCTGCAACTCTGAAATGCTCTGACTCAGCACAGGCAGGTGTGGCTGTCTTGTGAGCTCTCACCTTGCTCCTTGCCGTGTGTATGTGTGTGTGTCCCTCTCCTGAGCAGGGAGAGCAGTTTCTCTTATTTATTTATATTGCCTCCGGGGTTATCACTGGGGCTCAGTGCTGGCACTATGAATCCACCACTCCTGGTGGCCATTTTGTTCCATTTTATTGGATCAACAGAGAGACATTGAGAGAGGAGGGGGAGAGGGGGCCAGGTGGTGGTGCACTGGGTTAAGCACACATAGTACAAAGTGCAAGGACCTGTGCAAGGATCCAGGTTCAAGCCTCTGGCTTCCTACCTGCAGGGGGTTTGCTTCACAAGCAGTGAAGCAGGTCTGCAGGTGTCTGTCTTTCTCTCTCTCTATCTTTTCCTCCCCTCTCAATTTCTCTCTGTCCTATCCAGTGGAAAAAAAAATGGCCACCAGAAGCAATGGATTCACAGTGCTGGCACCAAGTTCCAGCAATAACACTGAAGGTGAGAGAGAGAGAGAGAGAGACAGAGAGAGGGAGGGAGTGAGGGAGGGAGGGAGTGAGGGAGGGAGAGAGAGAGGGGGGAGAGAGAGAGAGAGAGAGAAAGAGAGAGAGAAGGGGTAGATAGGGAGAGAGAGAGAAGGGGCAGGTAGGGGGAGAGAGAGAGAGAGAGAGAGAGAGAGAGAGGGAGGAGGGGCATATAGGGAGAGATACCTCCAGATCTGCTTCACTGCTCATGAAGTGTCCCCCCTGCAGGTGGGGAGTGGGGGCTTGAACCACGATTCTTAAGTGGGTTCTTGCTCTTGGCAGTATGAGTGCTTAACTGGGTGTACCACCACCTGGCCCCCTTCTCTTTTTTTCTTTAGATAGGATGGAGAAAAATTGAGAGGGGCAGGAGGAGACAGAGAAAGACACCTGCAAACCTGCTTCACCGCCTGTGAACTGTCTCCCCCTGCAGGTGGGTGCTGGGGGCTGGAAACCAGGTTCTTGCAGAGTGGTTTCTGTTGATATAAGGGCTCTATTCCTCAGCCAGCTCCTGGGAGAATGACTTCTCAGAGCAAAAGTACAAAGTACAAAGTACAAAAGTACAAAGTACAAAGTTCCCTCTGGCCAAAGAAGAAAGCCCTAAAAATTACTTTCTAAAAGTTATTTTATGGCTCAAGGACCCAGGTTCAAGCCCTCAAGTGGTGAAGCAGGTCTGCACGTATCTTTCTCTCTCCCTCTGTATGTCCCCCTTCCCTCTCAATTTCTCTCTGTCCTGTCAAATAAAATATAAAGAAAAAAAATCATGTGAAAA
Organism: Erinaceus europaeus; assembly: GCF_950295315.1. NCBI lineage: Eukaryota > Metazoa > Chordata > Mammalia > Eulipotyphla > Erinaceidae > Erinaceus > Erinaceus europaeus. Next base: position 66,168,252 of record NC_080168.1, read on the forward strand.
ATGGGGGGGGGGTTGTCCGAGAGGTGGCTTAGTGAATAAAATACTGGATTCTCAACCATGAGATCCCAAGTTCAATTCCCTGGCAGCACATGTACCAGAATGAGGTCTATTTCTGCCTCTGCTCTCTGTGCTCCAAGGGCTGGCAGTGGTCACTAGCCCCTGGCCCCTTCCCCTCTGTGGGTCCTTTTCCCCAACCAGGCCCCGGGTCCCGTCTGACCTGCTTAACCTGCAGCCCGTGGCTCCAGACCCTCTCCAGCAGGTCACAGAGGCTGGCGATGAGCGTGTTCTCCTCCAGGCCCGTGATATTGGCCTCGCCATGGCCCAGCTCCACCGCCTCATGCCCCATCTTGTCCACTAGCATGCGCTTGGTCTGAGGGTGAGCACATAGCCCCAGTCACCTCCAGGCCTCAGCCCAGACAGCCTCACCCCCACCCTACTGCCCACCCAGCTGCAGAGCTTCCTTCCTTCCTTCCTTCCTTCCTTCCTTCCTTCCTTCCTAAGATTCCTTCATTTATGTTTTTTAAATTTATTATTTATTTTTTCTTTGTTTTTTAAACAGCAATCTTTTATTACTATCTTTATTCATTTACTGGATAGAGGCAACCAGAAATACAGAGGGAAGGGGGTACTAGAGAAGGAGAGAGACACCTGTAGCCCTGATTCACCACTTCCAAAACTTTCTCCCTGTAGGTGGGGGCCAGGGCTTGAACCTGGATCCTTGTGCACTGTATATGATTAACCAGGTGTGCCACCACCCGCCCCCCTTTGAATTTCCTTCTTTCTTTTTAAAAGATTTTATTCATTTATTAATGAGAAATGATAGGAGAGAGAGAAAGAACCATACATCACTCTGGCATATGTGCTGCCAAGGATTGAACTCAGGACCTCATGCTTGAGATCCAAAGCTTTATCACTGTGCCCCCTCCCGGACCACTTGAATTTATTTCTCATTTTTATTTACTTATTTTTAAAAAGACTGTTTCATTTTTAAAAATATTTTTAACATTTATTTATTTATTTTTATATTTATTTTCCCTTTTGCTGCCCTTGTTGTTTAACATTGTTGTGGTTATTGATGTCGTTGTTGTTGGATAGGACAGAGAGAAATGGAGAGAGGAGGGGAGACAGAGAGGGGGAGAGAAATATAGACACCTGCAGACCTGCTTCACCGCCTGTGAAGTGACTCCCCTGCAGGTGGGGAGCCAGGGCTCGAACCGGGATCCTTAACGCTGGTCCTTGCACTTTGCGCCACGTGTGCCTAACCCGCTGCGCCACCACCGGACTCTGTTAACATTTTTATTTATTTATTTATTTATTATTGGATAGAGACAGAGAGAAATTAAGAGGGGAGGGGAAGATAGAGAGGGAGAGAGAGACACCTTCAGACCTGCTCACCAATTATAAAGCTTTCCCCCTGCAGGTGGGGATCGGGGGCTTGAACCTGGGACCTTGTGCAGTGTAATGTGTGTGCTTAACCAGGAGGTGTGCCATCTCCTGGCCCCCTAGTTTTTATTTTTATTGCCACCAGGATTATTGCTGGCATTTGGTGCCTGCACAACAAATCCACTGTTCTGGTGGCTATTTTTTCTCCTTTTGTTGCCTTTGTCATTTTATCATAGTCACTGTTGTTATTGCTGTTGTTGTTAGATAGGACAGAAATAAATCAAGAGAGGAGGGGAAGACAAAAAGGAGGAGTGAAAGATAGACACCTGTAGACCTGCTTCACCACCTGTGAAGTGACCCTCTGCAGGTGGGGAACCAGGGGCTCGAACCAGGATTCATACACCAGTTCTTGGGCTTCACACCATGTGCGCTTAACCCTTTAATTTATGGGCTATGACAGAGATAAATTGAGGGGGGTGGGTAGAGAAGAAGGGAGACAGAGAGACACCTGCAGAGCTGCTTCACTGCAGGTGGGGAGTAGGGACTCAAACTTGGGTCCTTGTTCATAGTAATGTGTGCACTTAACTGGGTACGCCACTGCCTGGCCCCTTTTGTATTTTTTTGTTTTCTAAAGTGCCGTGTGGTCCACTCCTGTGAGTGAGGTCCCTGGGGCTGGCTGCACAGAGGAGGGCCAGGGAGAGATGACTGTAGTTGGGTGTGCCACCCCACCGGATCTCACAGTTGGAGCTGAGGGCTAATGGAGGGTGTGGCCTCTCTCCGATGGAGAGCGAGGGCCTAAGAGCTTCTGTTTCCCCTTCTGCCTTGCTCCTCCCTCCCAGAGCATTCTGTGCTGGCTAAGCATGTGAAGGCAGGTGGGGTGGGGGCTCGGAGGGCCTCCTATGCCTGGGGGGAGCATTCAGATAAGTACCTCTCCTCTCCCCTCCTCTCCTCTCCCCTTTTCTCCTCTCCTCTTCTCTCTTCTCTTCTCCACTCCTCTCCCTTCCTCTCCCTCTTTTGAAATTGAGCTAGAGTTAATAAATGTAAATTGGTAATTAAAAGATAGGTAGGCCTGGACTCCAGCAACCTGAAGGCAAATTGCAGATGCAGACCCCTGAGGCGAGGTGAGAGGTCATAATAAAAGAAGACATCTCTGGCAGGAGACATTGTGAGGGATCATAACAAAGGAAGACACCTCTGGAGGCAGGAAAAGAAGGGCTGTAAAAAGGACCCTCACTTCCCCCATGCATATGTAATAGCCATAATTGTAACACTGTCATATGCTTTATCACGTAAGCCATGTATTCTGAATTGTATATAAACCCTAGTAAGACTTAGATAGGGGGTCGAGCACCCAGTACAGCTGTGGGGTCTCAGCCCTAGCCCCTATCCCAGGCTAGTAAATAAAGCTTTGTCTTTACATCACTCTGGTCTCTTGGTGAATTTCTTGGATTACTGAACCTAACATTTGAGGACTTGTTCGGGATCCTTAGAATTCATCATTAAGACTACGTTGCTGAGCTTTTACTATTAGGAACTCTGGAGGACTAGGGTACCCATGGGGCGTTGGATGTCCTGGGCATTGGACGCCGGTATAGGCCTAAGTTTTGGGGGTCGGCAAAAGCCTAGGGGGATACCCTGAATATGGCAGCCAACTGGGAAGAAGTGGAAGATGTTCCCACCTCCCCACTGGTACCCTCAGGGCATTGTAGCCAGAAGCCTGAAGTGGAATCCAGGTGAGATAAACTGAGGGTCAAAAGGAGCCCGGGGAATCCGGGCAACCCCGAAGTGGAATCTCGGGTGAGGTATTGTCTAGACATTTGTTGGTCTAGACAGAGCCAGATTTCTTCAGGCACGCTGGTCTGTTCTCCTCTTGTTTGTCTGTGTTTTTTTTGTGTCCCTGTGTGTTGTATGCTTTACATTGGGTTGTTCTAGTTCTCCCCCCCCCAAGAGAATTGGATCAGTCCAGTTAGTTTCCCTGGCCCGCTTGGCCCCGCCCCTGGGAACCCCGAGAGAGGGTTTCAGAGTCGGAGAGTTGCAGAGTAAGAGAGAGTGCTTGCGCTGCCGCAAAGAGACAGCAGAGTTCTGTTTGGTGATTAGTTTGGTTTAGTTTATGAATCGTTGCTCCTGAATAAAGAAATACAGCTTCCCTGCCCAGCCGTTGTCTCCGCGTCTCTGTTACCTGCCCGTGAAGCTAGCCCGGCCAGCAAGAGCCTCCGAATTTTTAACAACACCTGTGTCTTTTTGGTCAACATTAGAAAATTACCTCAGAGTGATGGGACCAGATTTGGTTCCGGCCTGAGGTTGCCAGCTGGGTTTTGTCTCTCTGTGTTGTCTCTCTGTTAAGCCTGAGTAGCGGAAGTGTGTCTTCAGGCCAGCCCAGACTGGCCTGTCGGGTGGGCTGGTCTCGGATGTGGCCAGTGGGCCAGGCCAGGCAGTGGCTCTATAGTGCAGGGGTGACCCTCCGCCCCGCCACAGCGTGGCTGTCACCCAGGATGGGCCCGTGGGTGCAGACAGGTGCTCCTGTGAGTGTGCATGTGGCTTTTGAAGGGGGGTGGCCTTCTGGCCGGCCATCCATTCGGTTCCCTCCCCACCCATGGTGGGGCCGGTCGGCCCGCTCACGGTGCTCCCCCGCCAAGAGAACAGGCCCCTCATCATTTTAGCTCTTCTCTTTAGAATACTTAATTCCTGGCCTTTTGCTGTTTTGGTCTAGACCTGGCCTGATCTTCAGCACGCTCTTCTGACTGACAAGTGGTGTGTTGTGAGTGAATGTTTTGAATGATTGAATTCCTTGGTGTGTGTCCCATTTTTGGGAGGGATCTTGTTCAGGGTAACTCTTAAGCTGGGCACAGCAAGAGTTTTCGTGGGCTGACTGGAGATGTCCAGAAACAGTCCTTGGGCCTCCTGGGCTTCTCGTGGAGAGAAGCAGAAGGAATTTGTTTCTTCCTCCTTGTTTTTTCTAGGGCTAGTTAAAGTTGTCCTAGGAGCTGTAGGTCAAAAGAAAAATCTTGGTGTATAAATGTGAGATGTTTCATCTTGAAAACTGTGTGAGTGCAGATCTGAATTTGTGTTCGACCAGATATGTTGCTAAGCTGTGTCTGTGCTGGTTAAAAGCTGTTCTTCTCCCCTAAGCAATCAGCCCCAGATATCTAAATGATAAAGAAAAAAGGTGACTGGGAGTCGGGCTGTAGCGCAGCGGGTTAAGCGCAGGTGGCGCAAAGCACAAGGACCGGCATAAGGATCCCTGTTCAAACCCCGACTCCCCACCTGCAGGGGAGTCGCTTCACAGGTGGTGAAGCAGGTCTGCAGGTGTCTATCTTTCTCTCCTCCTCTCTGTCTTCCCCTCTCTCCATTTCTCTCTGTCCTATCCAACAACGACAACAAGAATAATAACTACAACAATAAAACAACAAGGGCAACAAAAGGGAATAAATAAATAAAATAAATATTAAAAAACAAAAAAGAAAAAAGGTGACTATGATATGTCTTGATAATAAAAGTTTTCTCCTCTTGTGTGTTAAAGACTACATGTTTATATGTGTGTTTTAAGTTTGTTTTTATGGCCTGAGAAACGTTAATTTTAAGGTTAAAAGTGTAAGTAACTTTAAAGCTGCATTCTTATCAAAGTTTTTTTTTTTAAGAAAAAAAGTTTCCAACACAGTTCTTATGTGGTAATATAAAGGTAAAAATTAATTTGCTAAGGTAGCTACAGATTTAAAGTAAAAGTCTAAGTATTTAACGTGACAATTTTTCAACTCCAAATTGATATGCAAATTATCTATGTATTTAACTGAAAAAGTTCTGGTACATTTTGGAGGGCCCCCGAAATGCCCTGTGAACTGTTTTGTGGAAATTGGTCCACAGAAAATTTGGCATTTGTCTGGTACTGTAAAGCATTGTTACTAATATTTGTTAACTCTCTAAGTAAATGAATTTGGTTTAGAGATCCTGGTTACGGGAATTGCTACAGGAGGTTAAAAAGATAACCTTTAAATTTATGCTCTTTAAAATTCAAACAGAGCCTCTTTAAATTAGGTATCACACACCAAAGATATGTCTCCTGTGTGGTTAATGGCAGAAAGGCTATTGATATTTAAAAGTTTTAAAATAAAACTGGCCTGGTGAGTGAAAGATAACACAATGGTTATGTTTATGCCTGAGGATGTTGCTCTGATAAATGAGGTTTAATATAAATGAGATGTGTAAAAATTTTTAATAAAATTTATCAAATATGTATGGGGCTGTCTAGCTGTAGAGCTGTCTAGCTAACTTTTTTTTTACATTTTATTCAAAAAGTGTGCCCCTGGCTTCCCTGAGAAAGAAATCTAGATATTAAAATATGAGAGAGATATTAAAATATGAGATATTAAAATATGAGAAAAGGTAAGAGTTTTTATAGATAAAAATGTTCCAGTTGAAAGTTTTTACTTAAAACTTGTTAAGAGACTTTTTTTTTATCTTACTCATGAATTAATTACTTTTGCATTCACAGATAACTCCCCTATTTAGAAAGACTACAAAAATTATTATCAAATTATTGGCTTTTGAGAAAATAGATTCTACTTGTCAAAAATTTATCTGGTTTAAGACACTATCAGAAGTTTATTCTTGATAAATTAAGTTAATACATGGTGCTTCTGGTCTGATAGAAGATTTGATATTTTGTCAAGTCCTGATTTAACAGAATTATTTGGTCTGGAATTGTCGTTTTGGGGTGATGTAAAAGTAAAAGATTATTTTAAACATTTAAGCTATGAGGTTTATCTTAGCCCTTTTAGTTGCCATATCAGAGTTTTTCTATTAAGAGTTTTATACCCATAGCCACTCCAAGGGTGTGATAGCTTTGTAAAGATCTTAGCAAACTAAGTTGTAATAGTGTGCTTAAACTGTCTAAGAAGTTTAAAATTCTGTTAAAAAATGGTAATCATTTTATCATGTCAGCTGGTGTGCCTGGTTGTTGAAAAGGCCTTCTAGGGAGTCGGGCTGTAGCGCAGCAGGTTAAGTGCAGGTGGTGCAAAGCACAAGGACCGGTATAAGGATCCCAGTTCGAACCCCGGCTCCCCACCTGCAGGGGAGTCGCTTCACAGGCGGTGAAGCAGGTCTGCAGGTGTCTATCTTTCTCTCCTCCTCTCTGTCTTCCCCTCCTCTCTCCATTTCTTTCTGTCCTATCCAACAACGACTACAACAATAAAACAACAAGGGCAACAAAAGGGAATAAATAAAATAAATATTAAAAAAAAAGAAAAGAAAAGGCCTTCTAAAAATTATATAGAGATGTATAGGCCAATTCTGGTCATTAGATTGTCAATTTCGGTGAACTCCTAATTTGGTTTTGTATATGTCTTACTGGTTACAAATGTACAACTGCAGCAGTGATACCCCTTCAATCATACTGCCAGGTTCTCTGATGGGGTCTCCAAGGGGCAGTAAAATGCCCCACAAATCTCTCTAAGGTAAATAGAATTTTTACCTAAATTTGGCCTAAAATTTGACCTAAATTTGGCACTAAATTTGGCCTTTTGTTGCTCAAATCTGCCCCAGATATTAGAAGAAAGTTACAGAAGACAGAAAGATTTTAAAAAAAGCTGAGCGATTGCTCAGAGTTTTTTAAAAAGTTGGCAAGTGTTTTGACATTAGACTTTGAGAAGAAAAAAAAGAGAAAGTTGGGGCAGTGCCCAGAGGGAAAAGAAAAGTCAGAAAGATGGGGCTAAGGGTAGAGAAAGATCAGTGATGTTACTGCAAAGAGAAAGGACACTGGGAGAAAGGCTGTTTTATCAACAAGCCATTTAGACTGCTTGTAGATGAACTTAAAGGCATAAGCCAGGAAGTGTTGACCCAAAAATTTGGGCCATGGCACAGACCCGTTGCCTATTTGTCAAATATGGGACCCAGTGGCTGCTGGATGGACAAAAATGCCTGAGGACAATAGCACCTGTGGCACAGCTGGTAAGGAAAGCAGAGAAGCTATCACTGGGGCAAGTCCAATGCCCATCTAACCTGCTACCAAGCTCTGTTCCTAGACCGACCATGAGTGAAATTCAGTGCTGCCACCAGCCTGAACCCTGCCACCCTGATGTTGGAGACAGATTCTGAGGCTCCCCGCCAAAAAGCATGACTGCCAAGAGGTATGCCTTTGCTACATGGCATGTGCATGGAGCACGTGGGGAGGGAAGATTCCTGACCTCCACTGCGAAGATGATCCAGCACAAGGACCAGATACTGAATCTACTGGCTGTATGGACCCTGCAAGAAGCAGCCATGATCCAGTGTCCCGGACATCAGAAAAGAGACCGGAGGGCAGATGAAGCCACTTGTGCAGCTACACAGCAAGCAGGGCCAGCTTTGACATTGAAAGAAAAGGTGAAAAGACATTGGAAAGTAGATTTTCACTTTCTATAAGATGATTCAGCACAAGAAGATAACCACAGGGCTGTAAAAAGACCCTCACTTCCCCCATGCATATGCAATAGATAGCCATAATTGTAATACTGTCATGTGCTTTATCATGTAAGCCATGTATTCTGAAATGTATATAAACCCTAGTAAGACTTAGATAGGGGGTCGAGCACGCAATACAGCTGTGGGGTCTCAGCCCTAGCCCTATCCCGGGCTAGTAAATAAAGTTCTTTGTCTTTACATCACCCTGGTCTCTTGGTGAATTTCTTGGATTACCTAACCTAACACTTTCCCTTCTCTCCTCTCCCCTCCTCTCCTCTCCCTCCCCTTCTCTCCTCTCCTCCCTCTTCTCTCCCCTTCTCTACTCCCCCCTCTCCTCTCCCCTCCTCTTCTCCCCTTCACTCCTTTCCTCTCCTCCTCTCCCATTCTCTCCCCTCCTCTTCTTTCCTCTCTTCTCCTCTCCCCTCCCCTTCTCCCCTTTCCCCATCTCTCCTCTTCTCTCCTCTCCTCCTTCTCTCCTCCCTCTCCTCACCCCATTCTCTCTTCTCCTTTTCTCCCCTCCCCTCCTTCATCTCAAACACCCTGAATGACAAAACCCCAGAGACACCGAGGCCACATAGACTTCCCAGCACTCAGGTAAAAAGCCATAAAACTCATAAAAAGCCGCGGGGGGGGGGGCAGAGCCCCTGGAGTTTCCAACCTCAGGAAGAGCACCCAAGATCACTTACGAGTTTCAGTCTGGCCTCTCCAGACACCTGTGGGTGGCCCTACCTCCACCCTCCACCTCCCCTCCTCCCTCAGGCACCTATGGGTGGCTATCACCTCCCCTGCCCCCAGCACCCGTGGGTGCCCCCTCCCACGCACACGGTGGCAGCCCACCTTCATCCTGCACTCCTTCAGCAGTCCCTCCACGAACTTGGAGTTGGTCTGGGCGATGACGGCAGGGGACAGGTCCGACAGCTTGGGCTGCCTGGGGTTCTTGCCCAGACCCCGTGCCTCCTGCATGTACTTCTGGAAAGGGGGAAGCATGTGAGGCACAGCCCAGGGCAGGCCCAGAGAAGAAGCAGATGCCCCAGTGTCATCCCAGGGGAGCCCCAGAGGCCTAGCAGCCAGACTCTCACCACCAGCTCCAAAGGGCAAGGGGACAGCTTCAGACTCATTCCCCACAAGCAGGCATTTCTAGATGGGTTTCTTTCTCAGGGACACAAGGCTGCATGTGGCCAGGGATGAATGTGTGTAGGTGTGGGATCTCTCTCTCTCTCTCTCTCTCTCTCTCCCTCTATTCTTTCTCTCTTTCCTTGGTGAGGCACATATCTTGGGAATACATAATTTTACTGCTCCAAGGCCAAGTTTTTCACTATCTTTTTCATATATACACATACGGGTTAAGTGCACAATAGTAGAAAGCACAAGGGACCTGCACAAGGATCCCAGCTTGAGCCCCCGGTTCCCCACCTGCAGGGGGGGTCGCTTCACAAGTGGTGAAGCAGGTCTGCAAGTGTCTATCTTTCTCTCCCCCTCTCTGTCTTCCCTTCCTCTCTCCATTTCTCTCTGTTCTATTCACTAACAACTATAATAACAACAATGATGATAAACAACAAAGGCAACAAAAGAGGAAAATAGATGAAAAATGGCCTCCAGGAGCAGTGGATTCATAGTGCTGGCACAGAGCCCCAGCAATAGCTCTGGAGGTAAAAAAAAAAAAAAAAAAAGAAGAAGAAACACAGACAGAGACAGTGAGAGACAGAGATACCAGGGGCCAAACTGTGGTGCACCTGGTTGAGTGCACACATTATATTGTGCAAGGATGCAGGTTCAAGTCCCTGGTCCCCACCTGAAGGGGAAACCACAAATGGTGAAACAGGGCTTCAGGTGTCTCTGTTTCTTTCCCTCTCTACCTCCTCCTCCCCTCTCAATTTCTCTCTGTCTCTATTCAATAATAAATAAATTTAAAGAGAGAGAGAGAGAATGAGATACTGTCCCAACAGCCATGGAGACTCTTCTGGTGCACGCTGTCTCCCGGTCCCTGACATCTGGATGTCAAGGCCCAGGCATGTAAGGGCCCAGGTGCTTCACTCACCACCACCCACCCCCTGGGAGTCAGAGATACAAGGCCCTGCCAGGCTTGCCAGGCCAGCCCTTTGCTGGGGCCAGTATTCAGCGTGAAGTCAGGAGCCCCAGGGTCTGGCTGCCCACCCCCTCCCCACCTGCACATCAAGAGGCAGTAGATGCCTCATGGAACTGCCAGGAGTCAGTGGTGGCAGAGTCCTGAGAAACCTGGCCACCCCTGTGCTGAGCTGAGTGGCCTTCTGGGGGTGTGGTCACTCCTCAGAACTTGCTGGGACCTGCCTGCTCCCTCCTCTGTGGTCACCTGCTCAGCCCATCCACACCTGCTCTCCCATCAGCACCTGGAGCAGAGACTCCAACACATCCTGGCTCCTTGGGGCCATCATCACAGCTCACTTCCTTCCTTCCTTCCTCTTTCTTTCTCGAGACAGAGATAAATTGGAGTGGGGGGATAGAGAGAGAGACACCTGCAGACCTGCTTCACCACTCCTGAAGCTTCCCTCTTGCAGGTGGGAAGCGGGGGCTCAAACCTGGGTCCTCAACCATGGTAAGGTGTGCACTCAACAGGGTATGCCAACACATGGCCCCTTCTTCTCTGCTTCTACAGTTGTAGAAGTGCTTTCTGGTAGCCCAGGGGTGGTGTGCAGTGAATTAATGGCTGGGCTCTCAAGCATGAAGCATGAGTTTGACACCCAACTCCTCATGCCCCAGGGTGATGCTCTGGTTCTATCTCCTCCTCCTGCTCTTCTTCCTTTCCCTCCTTCCCCTTCATAAATAAATCTTTAAGGAAGGGTTCCTGGTTGTACTTTCCTTTGGCTCAACAGACCTATCTCACTTGCTTACAATCACTTCAATGTGCAGTCACGCCCTATCTCCTAAGTAGGACCTCAAAGTAGGCTGAGTTTTCTTTCTTTTTCCTTCCTTCCTTCTTTCTTTTTTTTTTCCCCCTCCAGGGTTATTGTTGGGACTTGATGCTTGCACTATGAATCCACTGCTCCTGGAGGCCATTTTTTTCCCATTTTTTTTGCCCTTGTTATTACCTTTATTATTATTGTTGCCATTGCTGTTGTTGTTGGACAGGGCAGAGAAATGGAGAGAGGAGGCGAAAACAGAGAGGGGGAGAGAAAGATAGACACCTGCAGACCTGCTTCACCGCCTGTGAAGCGATTCCCCTGCAGGTGGGGAGCCTGGGGCTCAAACCGGGATCCTTGCGCCAGTCCTTGTGCTTGGCCCCATGTGCGCTTCACCCGCTGCACTACCACACAGCCCCCTGGCTGAGTTTTCAAGAGGGTTAAAAGCAGGTTTAGCGCAGCATCTGCAAGGCCTGGAGAGGCCTGTGTGGACACCCTCTACTCCCACGTCTCTTGCCGGATCCTCAGTACCCGCCCCGTCGTGACCCCTGCACATTTCAGCCCACCAGACCTGGGTCACACGAGGCACAGATCTCTCGCTCAAGGTGCTTCAGGTGGTCCCCAGGGAGAATGGTCCCGCGGAAATTGCAGGAGTGAAAACAACAGCAGAAGTTTCCAGCTGTCTGTCAGTGGAGGGAATGACAGGTACAGCCAACCTAGCTTTTAGAAAATGCACAGGAGCCCCTGGGTCCCACCGGCTGAGAGGCCTGGGTGCGGGCAGGGCTCCCGAAAGGGGTGTGAGTGGCACCGGGACTGGCTGGCCACGCAGCTGGGGCTCCTGTGTGGGCACCTACCTCCCTCAGCTCGTTGTCCAGGCCCACGTGCTCGGGGTGCTGGCGAAGTCGGTCCTTTCTGCGCTGCGTGGCGCTCCGGCTGACCCAGCGGCTGGAGAGTCCCCGCGCCCAGCCAGAAAGAAACACAAGGTCACTTATCTCTGGGAGATGAACTGTTCAGAACCGCACTTGCTTTTTTTCTTTTTTTAAATTTTTTATATTTATTTTCCCTTTTGTTGCCCTTTTTTGTTGTTATTGTTGTAATTATTATTGTTGTTATTGATGTCGTCGTTGTTGGCTAGGACAGAGAGAAATGGAGAGAAGAAGGGAAGACAGAGAGGGGGAGTGAAAGATAGACACCTGCAGACTTGCTTCACCGCTTGTAAGGCGACTCCCCTGCAGATGGAAAGCTGGAGACTCAAACAGGGATCCTTACACTGGTCCTTGCTTCGCGCCACGTGCGCTTAACCCCCTGCGCTACTGCCCGACTCCTCCGCACTTGCTTTTAAGAGTAGGGGCCCGTGGGTGGTTCACCTGGTAGGGTGCATCTGTCAGCAGGAGTGAGGACCCAGGCCACCCCACGGAAGTGCCTGCAGGAGAAGTTTCCAAAGCAGTGGAGGAGAGCTGCGGTCTCTCTCTCTCTCTCTCTCTCTCTCTCTCTCTTACTATTCACCTCTCTCTGTCTCTCACCGTCTGTCTACAGGAAAGAAAAAAAAAAGGCACTGGGAAGACTCTACTGGCTGAGTTTTCTGCCAGCCTCCCCAATCTATTTTTCTTCCTTAAGATTTATTTTTAAAATATTTTCTTTACTTTTGGGTAGAGATAGAGAGGGCTGGGTGGTGGCACACTTGGTTAAGTGCACACATTACAATTTATAAGGACCTGGGTTCAAGCCCCTGGTCCCCACCTGCAGGGGAAAGCTTCACGAGTGGTGAATCAGGACTGCAGGTATCTCTGTCTCTCTCCCTCTCTATCATTCCCTTCCTCTAGATTTCTGGCTGTCTCTATCCAATAAATAAATAAAGATAATTAAAAAGCAAGAGAAATCCAGAGGGAAGGGGAGATAGAAAGGGAGAGAGACAGAGAGACATCTGCATCCCTGCTTCACCTCGTGAAGCTTTCCCCAAGTGGGGACCAGGGGTCAGCCTTTCTTTCTTCCTTTCTCACTCTTTCTTCCTTTTTTTTTTTTGCCTCCAGGGTTATCACTGGGGCTCGGTGGAATCCACTGCTCCTGGAGGCTATTTTTTTCCCTTTTGCTGCCCATTGTTATTATTATTATTGTTGTTACTGCTCCTGGAGGTTATTTTTTCCTTTTGTTGCCCTTGTTGTTATTATTATTGTTGTCGTTGGATAAGACAGAGAGAAATGGAGAGAAGAAGGGAAGACAGAGAGGGGGAGAGAAAGACACCTGCAGACCTGCTTCACCCCTTGTGAATCGACCCCCCTGCAGGTGGAGAGCTGGGGGCTCAAACTGAGATCCTTATGCCAGTCCTTACACTTTGCACCATGTGTGCTTAACCCACTGTGCTACCTCCCAGCCCCTCTTTTTCCTCTCCTTCCTTCCTCCCTTCTTTCCTTCCTTTACTTCTTTTATATTTATTTTACCTTTTGTTGCCCTTACTGTTTTTCATTGTTGTTGTAGTTATTATTGTTGTTGTTGATGTCATCATTATTAGATAGGACAGAGAGAAATGGAGAGAGGAGGGGAAGACAGAGAGGGGGAGAGAAAGATAGACACTTGCAGACCTGCTTCACTGCTTTTGAAGCAACTCCCCTGCAGGTGGGGAGCCGGGGGCTCGAACCGGGATCCTTACGCCGGTCCTTGCACTTTGTGCCACGTGCGCTTAACCCAATGTGCTACCGCCGGACTCCCCCTTCCTTCCTTTCTACCAGGGTTATCACTGGGGCTTGGTGCCTACATGATGAACCCACTACTGCTGAGGGGACTTGGGGGCTTGAACTGGGTGGTCACACATGGTAACGTGCACAGTTATCTCTTGTGCCACCGCCCAGCTCTTCCCTGAGATGTTTAAATATGATATGCTTGGTACATCTACAAGAACCAAGTGGTTTCTGGTGCAGTTAATTTCTAGTCATTACCACAATCTCAAGGTCAAGAAATAATTTTTGGTGGTCTGGGAGGTGGTACAGTGGATAAAGTGCTGGACTCACAAGCATGAGGTCCTGAGTTTGATCCTCAGGAACACGTATACCAGAATGATACCTGGTTCTTTTTTTTTTATTTAAAAAAATTTTTTTTAATCTTTATTTATTTGCTGGAATAGAGACAGTCAGAAATTGAGAGGGAAGTGGGTGATAGAGAGGGAGAGACAGAGAGACACCTGCAGCACTGCTTCACCACTTATGGAGCTTTCCCCTGCAGGTGGGGGCTAGGGGCTGGAACCTGGGTCCTTGTGCACTGTAACATGTGCGCTCAACCAGGTGTGCCACCAACTGGCCCCCTGATATCTGGTTCTATCTCTCTCCTTCTATCCCTCTCATTAATAAAAATAAATTAAATATTAAAAACATTTAAAAAAGTAAAGAAATAATTTTTGACTAGAGTATTGTTCAGTGGTGGTGACTGATGATTCTGGGGACCAAACCTGGCCCCTGCTGCTAAGGGCAGGAAAGGAAGCAAGACTTGTATCCTGCTCATTGCACTGTCTTCACGGCCCCCAATCTAGATTTTTTTTTTTTCCTCTTTTTCCAGAGCACCCTTCAACTCTGGCTTTGGGTGGTGCTAGGGATTGTACTTTGGACCTTTGATTCCTCAGGCATGAAAGACTTTTTGCATCACCATTATGCTGTTTCCAGCTAGACTTCTTTTTATTTTTTAAACTTTATTTACTTATTTTAAATGATAGAGAGAAATTAAGAGGGAAGGGGTGACAGAGAGGGAGACAGAGCAGCCCTGCTTCACCACTCCTGAAGCTTTCCTCCTGTAGGTAGGGAGCAGGGGTTTGAACCTGGGTCCCTGTGCATGATAATACATGCACTTAGCCAGGTGCACCGCCCAACCCTCTAGACTTCTTGTCCTCCTCCTCTTCCTTCTCTTCCTCCTCTTCTTTCTTCACTTCCTCCTTTTTTTTTTTTTTTGCCTCCACGGTTATCTTTGGAACTCAGTGACAGTACTATGTGGATTGTCAGTGACAATCCACTGCTCCTGGTAGCCATTTTTCCATTTTATTGGCTAGGACAGAGAGAGATTGAGAGAGGAGGGGGAGAGAGACAGAGAGACACCTGCTTCGTTGCTTTGCTGCTTGTGAAGCATCCCCCCTACAGGTGGGGAGCTAAGGGCTTAAACCAGGATCCTGGTGTAATGCTCTGCTTCTCTCTCCCACTAGTAAATACAATTAATTAATTAGTTAATTATACCAGAGCCCTGCTCAGCTCTGTCTTGTGGTTATGCTGGGGACTGAACCTGGGGGCTCTGGTGGCTCAGGCAGGAGAGGTTTTTGTATAGCCAGTATGCTATCTCCCCCATCCTTACAATCTTTGTAAGTCATTTCAAAAACAGTTGGAAGGCCCAGGCAGTGGTGTTCCCAGTTAAGTGCACATGTAACCTGGGTTAGAGCTCCTGCTTCCCACCTATATGGGGGACACTTTTATTTTCTGTTCTTTTTTTTGCCTCCAGAGTTATTGCTGGGGCTTGGTGCAGAGAATCCACTGCTCCTGGAGGCTATTTTCCCCATTTTTTTGTTGATCTTGTTGTTGTTATTATGATTGTTGTTCTAGCTGCTGTTGGATAGGACAGAGAGAAATGGAGAAAGGAGGGGAAGACAGAGAGAGGGAGAGAAAGTCAAAAACCTACGGACCTGCTTCACCACCTATGAAGTGACTCCCCTGCAGGTGGGTAGCAGGGGGCTTAAACCAGGATCCTTATGCTGGTCCTTGCACTTTGTGCCATGTGCACTTAACCCACTGTGCTACCGCCCAGCCCTTGGGGAGGGGAGGGGGACATACTTTTTGAAGTGGTGAAGCAGGTCTTTAAGTGTTTCTCTTTCTCTCTTCCTCTCTATCTCCCCTTCCCCTCTCAACTTCTCTTTGTCCTATCTAATAGAAAGAAAGAAAGAAGGTCAAATAGATGGGGTTTACAGTCAACAATATTTATACCCTTTTCCCATATTTGGGAGCTACTCTCTTCCCTGATCCAGCTTTCTGCCCCTTTTCCAGCCATGACATCATCTCCCCAGACAATAACTTGGATCTACCTGCATATCAGATTTCAGGCTCAGGCAAAAAAACAAAAAAACAAAAACTAGTATAGCCACAAGCCCTTTGGAATATAATTAAAATATTCCTATTAGCTATCTACAAAATAGAGGACTCCCCAACACTTCAGCTCTACTATTCCAGCCTTTAGGTCCATGATTGTTCAACAATTTGTTTGTCTTTGTATGTTAACTCTCTTTTCAGCCACCAGGTTCCAGATGCCAGCATGATGCCGACCAGACTTCCCTGGACAGATGACCCCACCAATGTGTCCTGGAGCTCTGCTTCCCCAGAGGAAAGAGAGAGACAGGGAAAGAGAGACTAGGGAAAGAGACTAGGGAAAGAGAGAGACAGGGAAAGAGAGACTAGGGAAAGAGACTAGGGAAAGAGAGAGACAAGGAAAGAGAGACTAGGGAAAGAGACTAGGGAAAGAGAGACTAGGGAAAGAGACTAGGGAAAGAGAGAGACAGGGAAAGAGAGACTAGGGAAAGAGAGAGACAGGGAAAGAGAGACTAGGGAAAGAGACTAGGGAAAGAGAGAGACAGGGAAAGAGAGACTAGGGAAAGAGAGAGACAGGGAAAGAGAGACTAGGGAAAGAGACTAGGGAAAGAGAGAGACAGGGAAAGAGAGACTAGGGAAAGAGACTAGGGAAAGAGAGACTAGGGAAAGAGACTAGGGAAAGAGAGAGACAGGGAAAGAGAGACTAGGGAAAGAGACTAGGGAAAGAGAGAGACAGGGAAAGAGAGACTAGGGAAAGAGACTAGGGAAAGAAAGACAGGCTGGGAGTATGGATCGACCAGTCAAGCCAGACCTTCCACCTTCTGCATCCCACAATGACCTTGAGTCCATACTCCCAGAGGGATAAAGAATAGGAAAGCTATCAGGGGATGGGATGAGATAAGGAGAGTGGAAATTGTGTGGAGTTGTACCCTCTTATCCTATGATTTTGTTAATGTCTCCTTTTTATAATTAATTAATTAATTAATTAAAAAAAAGAAAGAAGGAAAGAAGGAAGGAAGGAAGGTAAGAAAGAGAAAGAGGGAGGAAGGAAGGCAGGAAAAAACCACCAGGAAAGGTGGTTTCATTGTACAAGAACAGAGCCTCAGTGATAATTTTGGTGGCAATAAAAAAACAGTTGGCAAGCCTAATGGTTCAGCAAAAGTGAAACTGCTTCCTACTCCTCTCATCTGGAAGCACTCATCTGGGCCAGGAGGCCTCGGCACTCTTTCACCTCTCTCTTGCTCCCCAATGGAGAGGCTAAGAATGAATTTGGAGCAAGCACTTTGCACTGCCTCTTTGCCTACCGCTATCTCTCCATCTCTCCTCTCTCTAAAATAAAGAACTGAGGGAGTTGGGTGGTAGCACAGCAGTTTAAGTGCACATGGTATGAAGCTCAAGGACTGGTTCAAAGACCAGCCTAAGGATCCCTGTTCAAGCCCCCAGCTCCCCACCTGCAAGGGGGTCATTTCACAGGCAGTGAAGCAGGTCTGCAGGTGTCTATCTTTCTCTCCCCCTCTCTGTCTTCCCCTCCTCTCTCCATTTCTCTCCTATTCAACAACAACGAAATAAAAAACAACAACAACAATAAAAAAACAAGGGCAACAAAAGGGAAAATAAATTTTAAAAATTAAAATAAAGAATTGGGGGAGGGCAGATGGTGGTGCACCTGGCTAAGTACACATATTATAGTGTGCAAGGACCTGGGCTCAAGTCCCTGGTCCCCACCTGCAGGGGGAAAGTTTCATAAGTGGTAGAGCAGGGCTTCAGGTGTCTCTCTCCCTCTCTGTCTCCCCCTCTCTCAACTTCTCTCTGTCTCTTTCTAATAAATAAAAATATTTTAAAAAAGAATGAAGGGGGCAAGCGGTGGTGCTCCTGACTGAGTGCACATATGACCATGTGTGAAGACCCAGGTGGAAGCCCCTGCTCCCCATCTTCAGGGGGAAGCTTCATAAGCATTGAAGCAGGGCTGCAGGTGTCTCCCTTCTCTCTCAATTTCTCTCTATCCTAATTAAAAAAAAGAAAAAGGAAAAAAATGGCCACCAGGAGCAGTAGAAAAAAATGGCCACCAGAAGCAGTGGATTCATTATGTTGGCACCAAGCCACAGTGACAATCCTGGTGACAATTAAAATAAAGAAAATAAAATCAAGGGGGCTGGGCGGTATGCAGCAGGTCTGGCGCAAAGATCAAGGACCGGCTAAGGATCCTGGTTCGAGCCTCTGGCTCCCCACCTGCAGGGGGGTCATTTTGCAGGCGGTGAAGCAGGTCTGCAGGTTTCTGTCTTTCTCTCCTCCTGTCTATCTTCCCCATCTCTCTTGATTTCTCTCTGTCCTATCCAATGACAACAATAATAATAACAACAACGATAAACAACAAGGGCAACAAAAGGGGAAAAATAGCCTCCAGGAGCAGTGGATTCATAGTGCAGGCATCAAGTCCAAGCGGTAACCCCGGAGGCAAAAAAGAAAAGAAAAGAAAGAAAAGAAAATCAAGAATGAAAAAACTGTTGTGGGGAGATGGATCAGCAGTGGTACAGTGCATGTATGATGGCCCAGACTGATACTCCGGCGCTACACTGAAAATTAGAAGTAAAAGAGAAGGAGTAGGGAATGGGGCGGTAGTGCAGCGGGTTAAGTACACATGGTGCAAAGCGCAAGGACTAGCATAAGGATCCTGGTTCAAACCCCCAGCTCCTCACCTGCAGGGGAGTCGCTTCACAGGCAGTGATGCAGGTCTGCAGGTATCTCCCTTTCTCTCCCCCCTCTGTCTTCCCCTCCTCTCTCCATTTCTTTCTGTCCTATCCAACAACAACGGCATCAATAACAACAATAATAACTACAACAATAAAACAACAAGGGCAACAAGAGGGAATAAATAAATAAATATTAAAAAAAAAGAGAGGGGGTGAATCGGGCGTAGCACAGCGGGTTAAGTGCAGGTGGCGCAAGGTGCAAGGACGCTGGTTCGAGCCCCCGGCTCCCCACCTGCAGGGGCGTCACTTCACAGGCAGTGAAGCAAGTCTGCAGGTAGCTCCCTTTCTCTCCCTCTCTCTGTCTTCCCCTCCTCTCTCCATTTCTCTCTGTCCTATCCAACAACAATGACAGCAATAACAACAACAACGATAAACAAGGGCAACAAAAGGGAAAATAAATAAATACATAAAAAAAGAGCACATGGCACTAAACACAAAGACTGGTGCTAGGATCCAGGTTCGAGCCCCAGGTTCCAACCTATAGGGGGGTCATCTCAGGAGCAATGAAGGAGGTCTTTAGGTGTCTTTCTCTCCCCCTCTCTGCCTACCCCTCCTCTCTCCATTTCTCTCTGTCCTATTCAACAACAACAGCAATAATAACAATACAACAAGGGCAACCAGAGTGGGGGAAAAATGGCCTCCAGCAGCAGTGGATTTGTAGTGCAGGCACTGAGCCCCAGCGATAACTCTGGAGGGAAAAAAAGAGAGAGAGAGAGAGAGAGAGAGAAGGAGTGAAATTCCAGACTCGGTGATATCCAACTCAACATTCTTTCTCTCCAATCCACCGTGTTCCCACCCTTTGCTTCCTTTCTTGTCTGGCCCTAGCACTACACAGGAGCACCAGCACTCGGGGAAGCTTCATGAACGCTGAGCTGTGCGCACGGTGCCTCTCCTTCTTATGTTACCTTTACTTCTCTCTTTTCTTTTTCCTTTCCTTACCTTTCCTTTCCTTTCCTTTCCTTTCCCTTCCCTTTCTTCTCTTTTCTTTTCACCACCAGAGTTTTCATGCCTACGCAATCCCACTACTCCTAGTTAACTTTTTTTTCCCCTTTAGCCAAAGGATGAGACACTGAGAGGGAGAGAGAAGGAAAGCACTCCAGCCCTGCACCACCTGTGCATGGTGCTCCCGTGTGGTGGGCGGGGACTTGAACCCAGATCCATGGGAGTGGTAAAGGGGACTCCACTGTGTGAGCTGTGCCCTATTTCTCACTTGGGATGAATACTTGCACATATCCCCTAGCTTTCCACTTGGCAGATATTATGGTGGTCTCTCAAGGGACCCATCTATTGTATGGAACGATGGTTTATCTCTGTTTATGTTTGTTCTGTTGTTGGGTAGTTGCCATCTCCCCCTGGCTTCTGCTTAACCATATGCCTATATAGGGATTTTACTGATCCAAAGGTTTGGTCTATTTACATAAATCACTTTTACATAAAGCACTCCAGGGCATTGGTGGTTCAGTTATAGGATTCTCGCCTGTTCCGCCCCCTCCTTGTCACACTCTGATTTTCACCAGTCACTTTTCTCTCCACCCTCTCTATATCACATCCTGTTTCCACCCTACTTGGAGAGTATAAAAACAGCTGCTCTTCTGATTAAAGACACTTGGAAATTGCTTTCCGGCTCCGAGAGTTCCAGAGTGTATCTCCTGCGGAAGTTGGTGCAGCACGCGTTCCTGATCCCTCTCCCACACAGCAGCCTAGATCAGCTCCAGTTGAGTTCTCTCCAACCCAGAGAGCACTAGCTCGGGAAGAAGTACCCTCAGGCTATCCCGGCATCTGGCGCCCGGAACAGGGACCCGTAAGCAGCAGATTTACAAGAAGACATCTTAGATAAGTACACACCTTTTGGGTATCTGCAATATTGTGTTAAGGCACTGTGATTTTTTTTTTCTTTTTTATTGTTTTCCGGAGATCTTTCCACCATGGAAAATCTTTTCCAAATCCTGCATTCTTTTTCCAGTATACAATTTTTATATATCTGGGACATTTTTCTCGGGGCTTCACCTTATATCCTGTTGATCATCATAGCAGCTTTTAAGGGATATATAGGGCAACCTCTCAAAAGGCTTAAGAAACTAGAGGCTGAGGTCCAAGAGATAAAGGAAGTAATCATAGAACTTAACCAGCACCTTAAAAACAAGAAGAAGCAAAGGCCTGTCGTGATCTTGACCCACCCTAATTCCTCTGCATCTTGCCCTGAGGCCCCTATTTTGGCATCTTGCCCTGAGGCCCCTATTTTGGCAGACACGTGTCTGAATTCTCCTTTGGACTCCACAGCCACTTCTTCGGCCACCCCCATTTTGGCAGAAATGTGTCCGGAACCTCCTGCTGCCTCCACGGCTGCTTCTTCACCCCACCCTGTTTTGATAGACACATGTCCGAATTCTCCTGTAGCCTCCAAAACCACTTCTTCGGCCACTTGTCCAGAAGCTTCCACTTCAGTGACTCCTCCTACCACTACACACTTATCAGAGGAAGTCCACACATTTCCGGTCAATGTTGCCCCCAATAGACAAAAACCTCAGGCCTGGTATCCATATTCCGCCACAGACCTGAAGGAACTACGCCAGGCTATCAAAGATGACGGTGTTCATGCCCCATGGACCAAGTCCATTTTACAAGGCCTGCTTCAGAACCTTAATACCCCTCAAGATTGGAGAGATGTGACTCGTGCTACGCTCCCAGGCCCCCTCTTCCTGCAATGGGAGGCATTCTTTCGCGATGAATGTTTACAACAATCGCGGAAAAATATTCAAAATCAGCCAGAGGGTAATTTTGATGCATTGTTTGGAACAGGCCAATTAGAAACAGGGATTCAACAGGCGGAAGCCAAGTTTCCAGCGGGGTATTTTGATCAAGTACGCCTGTGTGCATTAAAAGCATGGGAGCGATTAACACCACCCATGGGAGCAGCCTCAGCCCCCATTCTCTCCCTGCAACAAGAACCTGATGAATCCCTCGCTAAATTCATTGCCAGGGTCCAGTCGAGTTTGGAAAGGAAGATTTATAATCCTGACGCTCGTTTTCTCCTTCTGCGATCCATAGTCTGGGATGGAATGCTTCCGCATTTTCGACAGGCCTGTATCACTCTTAAAAATGAACACCCAGATACTTGGATTCTAGCTACACAGGATCTCAGATCAAGCTCTTTTCAAGGACCTATGTTACAGGCCTATGCAGCTACCTTACATAAGCAAAAAGGAGCTTGCTTTCAGTGCGGTCGCCAAGGGCATTGGCGTAACCAATGTCCAGAAAATAGACCGCGACCCCGCCTCCAGTCAGGGCGACCCCACCTCCAGTCAGGGCAACCCCGCCTCCAATCAGGGCAACCCCGCCTCCAGACAGGGAATCAGAGACCACGAATGCCTTGTCCCAGATGCCAGAAAGGATTTCACTGGAGGAGAGATTGTTGGTCAAGGTTCCATAGGAACGGCACGCCTCTGCCAAATGTAAACAGGGATTTAAACTAGGTATGGGGCTTCCCTTAGCCCCGCCCCCAAGAGGGAAGGAAGCAGGTCGCCCGCTTGGTGCTGTGCCCTTCTTCCACAAACAGAAGCCCAGCTTGGGACCCAATCCGTCGCTATACCCACCACGCCAAGTAACAATAACAGAGGGTGAGCAGAAGGAGGAACCCGTGGTATGTGGGAACTTCCAGCATAGAAATAACCGGCTGGAGCAAGAGAACAGCTCGAATTCAGAGCCTGAGATTTTATGGACCACCCCTGTTTTAGAAAGGGGTCACCCAACTATGACAGTAAAGATTGGTAATATTCCTTTTAAGTGTTTGATTGACACGGGAGCAGATAAGACAATATTAAGACAAGCAGAGGTTCCCCAGAGTTGGGAACTCCTCCCAGGACCACGCTTACATGGTGTTGGAGGATTGACTCAGGCATTCCGCACACGAGATTCCCTTGTGTGGGAAGATCCAGAAGGGACTACCGGACGCTTTCAGCCTTTAATAGCTGATATAAGCACCAATTTATTGGGAAGAGACTTGCTGGAATCTTTAGATGTAGTGATATCCTCAGACACCTCTGCAGGACACCACACTCACTCCTGTGAGACTGCTAGACCCAACCAGCACCCCCAATACTAACTGCCACTGTTCGTAACAGAACTCCCCGCTTAGATTGGCTTTCTAATGAGCCTGTCTGGGTGGAACAGTGGCCTTTGCCTAGGGAGAAGCTAGAAATTTTAAAAAAACTCGTCCAAGAGCAGTTATCGTTGGGACACATTCGTCATTCTCGGAGCCCATGGAATACTCCAGTCTTTGTAATTAAAAAGCGCTCAGGAAAATGGCGCCTCCTCCAAGATCTTCGTGCAGTTAATAAAACCATGCAGGTTTGGGGCTCCCCCCAAAGGGGTTTGCCTCTTGCTTCCGCAATTCCCACAGGAATTCCAATCATAGCTATTGATATACAGGATTGTTTTTTCTCTATTCCCTTACACCCACAAGATTGTAAACGTTTTGCTTTCTCTGTTCCTTCTATTAATAATGCCAGCCCTGCCGATAGATTTGAATGGGTGGTACTGCCCCAGGGCATGGCTAATAGTCCTACTATTTGTCAAGAGGTTGTTAAATCTGCCCTTTTTCCATATATTCATAAGGGCCTTAAGGTTTTTCATTATATGGATGACGTGTTAATATGGGGAGAATTAGATACAGATCTCTCCGCCCTACGTGATTTTCTAATCCCTGCCTTAAAGAGAAGTGGACTTAATGTAGCTCCTGAGAAGATACAGCTAATCCCTCCAATATCTTTCTTAGGCTCAGAGATTTCCCTAACGCAGATTCGTCCTTTAAAACCTTGTGTTACTTTTCCTTCTAATCTCACTCTTGCTTCTTTACAAAGTTTTCTTGGAAATTTGAATTGGCTTAGGCAGTATCTTTATCTGCCTACGAGCTGCCTGCAACCACTGTTCGATCTGTTAAAAGGAAACAAACAGCCCTCCTCAAAGCGTATGTTAACCCCCGAAGCATCCTTGGCTCTGGAAAAAGTTAACCAGGCTCTCCAGGACATGCACCTCGTTCGATTCTCCCCCTCCTCTCCAGTAAATCTTCTAATCTTTAACTCCACCCCCACGGTAGTGGGGGCATTGTGGCAGAAACATGGCGTTCTCGAATGGCTTCATACGCCAGTAGGCGGAGCTCCAAGACTCCTTACCGAGATTGATGCCTTAGCATTTATGGTTCGCCAAGGAAGAAACAGATCGGTTCAGGTCTTAGGAAGGGAACCAGATTCAATCATTCTTCCCTTTTCTCTCACTGATACAGAATGGCTCATACGCCACCATTCTCGTTTTGCCATAAGTTTAATGGGTTTTCCAGGACAATTAGATAATCATTTTCCCTCTAATAATTTGATAGCTTCTTTACCTCTGTTGCCTCTACTAGTACCTAAACTTTTCTCTCGAGATCCCATCCCCTCTGCTCCTACAGTGTTCACTGATGGTGGAAAAAAGGGAGCTGCTGCCCTTATATATTATCCAGACCAGCAATACCCCAAACCTCTCTTTACTGAACTTCCTGATAATTCCCCTCAGTACAAAGAACTTTATGCTGTTTTCCTTGCATTAAAAGCTGTACCAGAATCCTTCAACCTTTTTTCTGACAGTGTGTATACTGTTAACTTACTTCCATGGCTTGCTCGATCTTATGTAAGAATTGATGACAACCCACTTTCTCCTCTTTTAATTCAAATTGCCTCTATGCTCTGTTCTCGAACCCATCCACTGTATGTTCAACACCTACGTTCCCACAGCCCTCTTCCTGGTCCCCTGTCCGAAGGGAATGCTGCAGCTGACCGCCTTGCCTCCACAGGAATTCTCCTAGCCTCTGTCTCTAATCCTGCTGACTTTCATTCCCTAACCCATGTTAATCTTAAAGGTCTTCGAGCTCGATTTCCTGATATTCCTCTGCCACAGTTAAAACGTATTCTTGCTACATGTTCCTCCTGTGCAGGTCTAATCAAAACACCTGCTATTCAGACTCTAGGGGTTAATCCTCGAGGTTTAAAAGCCAACGCTCTTTGGCAAATTGATGTTACCCACATACCTAACTTTGGCAAACAAAAATATGTGTTCGTCTCAATTGATACCTTCTCTAAGTTTATGTGGGCTACAGCTCAAACTGGAGAAAACTCAAAAAAGCTTATAAGCCATATGCTCTCCTGTTTTGCTGTAATGGGCTTACCTCTTCAACTTAAAACGGATAATGGACCTGCTTTTACCAGCAAACAATTTAAAGATTTTTGTTCCCTCTGGAACATTACTCATACTACAGGCATTCCGTATAATCCACAGGGACAAGGCATTGTTGAGAGGGCCCATCAAACTCTTAAGGCTCAATTAAATAAAGAAAAAGGGGAAATGTACCCCCCTAATATCCAGCTGGCAAAAGCCTTAACTACATTAAATCTCTTTAATATTTACAAAAACTCCCACCAACCTCCTATAATTCTTCATTGGCAAACACCACCCACCCTCCCAGCTATTAAAGTCAAATGGAAAGACCCACTTGATAAAATTTGGAAAGGACCTGACCCCCTGTTGACTATGGGGAGGGGTTTCGCATGTATTTTTCCACAAAATTACTCCAAGCCTGTTTGGGTTCCTGCCCGCCATGTCCGGCAATACCCACATGATGGTGCTGATATCCCTGAAGAACAAGAAACACTGCAAGAAGACTGGCTGCAAGAGGACTGGCTACAGGATGCACCCCAGGATCCATAATACAGCATGGCAGAATCAAAAAAAAAAAAAAATCTGATTCACAGAACTCTCCCCCCCCCCGAATGAATGTCTTATGCTATGACTGGCCAGTTGTGTTTTGTGAGTGAGTGAGTGAAAAAAAAAAAAAAATTGAGTGAGTTGAGTGACCAAAATTTTTGTATGACCCATTGTGCTCAGAGTACTCTGAAAGTTAACTGACTTTATATCAAACGGCTGGACGCAGCCATGGTTTCTGGAGACGTCCAGAAACAGTCCAAAAATTGTTCATTCCCCCTTTTGATTTCTTTTTTAAGTCTTGATATCAATATGAAATGTTTAGTCTTAAACTGTGTGAGTAAAGATGGTTCAACTATGACAGTAGTTCTAAATTCACATTTGAAATGATATATCTTATTTACAAGTTTTTCTCCTCCTGTGTGTTATAAACTATATGTTTAATATGCGTGTTTCAAGTTTGGTAAACATTAACTTGACAGTTAAATCGTAACTTCGAAGTTACATTTTTACGAGAAGAGGTAAAATCAATTCATTTAAGTAACTGAGTGTTTAAGGTAAAACTCTAAATATTCAATGTGACAATTCATCATCTCCTAAGTTAAAATACAAATTCTCTATACAGGACATTTTTGGAGGGCCCCCAAAAATGTCCTGTAAGCTATCTTGTGGAAATTAATCCACAACAAATTTGGCATCAATCTGATATTGTAAATGTACCAAAAAAAAAAAAATTGTCACTAAAATGTGTTAACTCTAGTAACCTGAGTTTGCTTAAAAACCCAATGTAAAAATAGTCAAGAATCAATATATGTAACTTAAACTCGGTATGAAAACTTTGCTATATAAAGACTGCTACATGAGGTCACGTAAGATGACCTTTACACAAAATTATAAAGATACCTAAACCAGTTATAATCATTGAGTTATCAATTGTAGTAAACTTCTAATTTGTTACAAAGTTTTTTCATAAGTAATTGACTACAGCTATGACAAGCCTTCGCATAAAGAAGCATCTGCTCATATAGAATCCACAGAAATCCATCTTGGATCCCTGACCTCTGACATCACCCACAATTACAGCCATCCCCAGAAACCCATGATGTGACCTGACACGATCTGGAGAACCTGATTCACAGACTCCGAAGGACAAGACTTTCCTACTGCCTTTCTCTCAACCATCGGTGTCTGCTCTTCCTGCTTCTGTTTCGCCCATCATGTTTTGGCGGTTCCAGGTCACTCTCTACAGAGAAGAAAAGTTCCGGTGGCCGTCCTCCTCCATCAAGATAGACGTGTGGCATTTATTTCCTGGCCGTTGACATTGGACTGATGCTTCTATAGAACTTGCTGGACACTCCTTTTATACTCCTGGACTTCTTGAAGAATGACTGTAGCAGGCTGACTCGGGATTTTGCAATGCCAGATCACCCCTCTAGCCCCTCGGCTTATCAGGCCCCCACTCCTCCACCCATCAGGCTCACTCTGTCTCTTGCTACTCTTACTTATCCCTCCGTCTTGTGCTAGTTCTTTTTAAAGACACTTACACACTATCATTCTGCTTTCTTCCCAACAGGTTTCCGTTCACCCCTACACTGCTATTCCCCTGACAGAGATGAAGCCTTTTACAGACATTGACCCAGTTATATATGGCCATTAAGTAAGAGGAAGATGTTGGGGAATTGTGAGGATATGGTTGAGCTT
Organism: Erinaceus europaeus; assembly: GCF_950295315.1. Classification (NCBI taxonomy): domain Eukaryota; kingdom Metazoa; phylum Chordata; class Mammalia; order Eulipotyphla; family Erinaceidae; genus Erinaceus; species Erinaceus europaeus. Next base: position 66,195,177 of record NC_080168.1, read on the forward strand.
GGAAGGGCCTGAGCCTGAGGGGTGTGTCAATCCTGTTAGTCTCTCTCTCCACGGAGAGGTTGAGCAAGGAGGGACAGTAGAACCCCAAAAAAGGTGTGCCTCTTATCAGTCTCCCTGCCTCACAAAGTGCCCCACACTCCTGATACTATGGCAAAAAGTTAAAAAGAAAGGGGGAGATGTTGGGTAGTTGCCATCTCCCCCTGGCTTCTGCTTAACCATATGCCTATATAGGGATTTTACTGATCCAAAGGTTTGGTCTATTTACATAAATCACTTTTACATAAAGCACTCCAGGGCATTGGTGGTTCAGTTATAGGATTCTCGCCTGTTCTGCCCCCTCCTTGTCACACTCTGATTTTCACCAGTCACTTTTCTCTCCACCCTCTCTATATCACATCCTGTTTCCACCCTACTTGGAGAGTATAAAAACAGCTGCTCTTCTGATTAAAGACACTTGGAAATTGCTTTCCGGCTCCGAGAGTTCCAGAGTGTATCTCCTGCGGAAGTTGGTGCAGCACGCGTTCCTGATCCCTCTCCCACACAGCAGCCTAGATCAGCTCCAGTTGAGTTCTCTCCAACCCAGAGAGCACTAGCTCGGGAAGAAGTACCCTCAGGCTATCCCGGCATTCTGTCATTTTAAAAATATCTTTATTGATTTATTGGACAGAAACAGCCAGAAATTGAGAGAGAAGGGTGGGATCAAAAGAAAGAGAGACAGAGAGACACCTGTAGCCCTGTTTCACTATTTGTGCAGCTTTTCCCCCTGCAGGTGGGGACTGGGGGCTCGAACCTAGGTCCTTGTGCATTGTAACATGAACAGATGCACCACCACCCGGCCCCCGTTATGTCATTTTTTAAAAAAATATTTTATTTATCTATTATTATTATTTAATATTTATTTATTTATTCCCTTTTGTTGCCCTGGTTGTTTTTTTATTGTTATTGTAGTTATTATTGTTGTTATTGATGTCGTTGTTGTTGGATAGGACAGAGAGAAATGGAGAGAGGAGGGGAAGACAGAGGGGGGAGAGAAAGAGAGACACCTGCAGACCTGCTTCACAGCTTGTGAAGCGACTTCCCTGCAGGTGGAGAGCCGGGGCTCGAACCGGGATCCTCATGCCAGTCCTTGCGCTTTGCGCCATGTGTGTTTAACCCACTGCACTATGTCCGACTTCCTATTTTTTTTAAAGATTTTATTTATTTATTAATGAGAAAGATAGGAGAGAGAGAGAACCAGACATCAATCTGCTACATGTGCTGCTGGGGATTGAACTCAGGACCTCATGCTTGAGATTTCAGTGCGTTATTCACTGCACCACACCCCCAATCACCATTCTATAATTTTGCACTTGATATTTTTTCATAGTTTTTAAAAAATTATTTAATTTTTCTTATATTTGATGGAACAGAGAGAGGGGTGGGGATGATAGAGAGGGAGATAAACAGAGAGACCCCTGCCACCCTGCTTCGCCACTCCTGAAGCTTCCTCCCCTCTGCAGGTGGGGAGGGGGTGCTTGAATCTGGGTCCTCACGTACTGTAATGTGTGCGTTCTGCTAAGAGCACCACTGCCAGCCTCTTGTGCTTGATATTTTAAAAGCATAAAGATGGTGGTGCTGGGGTTATGGGTTGAATGCTGCCCCCCTACCTAAGATCTGCTTGACATTCCACTCCTAGTGGCCTGGGAGGTGGAGCAGTGGACTATCAAGCCTGATGCCCTGGGTCCAACCCCTGATATCACATGTGCTAGAGTGAGGCTCTGGTTCTCTCTCTCTCTCTCTCATAAAGAAATAATACTTTAAAAAAAAAAGTTCTGCTGTGGGGGGTGGGGGTGGGTCAGCAGAGTAGCTGACTTGGACAGGGCACTGCTCTGCCACGTGCGTGAGCCAGACTCCAGTGTGGCATCTGCCACGTCAGTTACGGTCCTTCACTTCCTCTTGGTCTCTCTGCCTCTGCCTCTCAAACTGCAGCAGGGTCCTGCCCTGGGACTGTGCACACGACCTCATTTGGAGATAGTCCTTGCAGACATGGCTGAACTAGGATGAGGTCACTGGGTGGGCCTGACCCAACACAACTGAGTCCTACAGGCAGGAAACTGGGCCCAGACACAGGAAGGAGGGGACAGAGGGATCCCGGGCTGTGTGGACACTAGGTGGACAAGCCTGGGAGTGGCTAGATACTGCAAAGGCAGGAAGGGCCCCTCCCCAAGCCCCAGGCCTTGAGCCTTCCCAACCCTCTGGCTTGCAGCTCTGGGAGAGAGCACATTGCTGTTTCACATGTCTGAGTCGCCAGGGCTTTGTTCCAGTCCTGGGAGGCTGTTGAGAGAGGGTGAAGCCTCACCTTCCTCTCATGGGACTGCCAGCATTCTATTTAAACTTATATCAAAAGTGTTTAATAGGGGGTTGGGCGGTAGCACAGGGGTTAAGCACACATGGCGTGAAGCACAAGGACTGGATAGGATCCCGGTTGCAGCCTCCTGCAGCCTCCGTCTCCTCATTCGCAGGGGGGTTGCTTCACAAGTGGTGAAGCAGGTCTGTGGCTGTCTGTCTTTCCCTCCCCCTCTCTGTCTTCCCCTCCTCTCTCAATTTCTCTCTGTCCTATACAACAACAATAATAATAACAATGATTAAAAAAAATGACAACAAAAGGGAAAAAAATGGCCTCCAGGAGCAGTGGATTTGTAGTGGAGGCACTGAGCCCAACCAATAACCCTGGAGGCAAAAAAAAAAAAGGGTTTAATAAAGAAAAAAAAAAGCATCTGGGTAGGGAGATAATTCACCTGGTAGAGTGCACTCCTTAGTCTTACCATGCGGAGGCCCTGGGTTTTGGTCCCAGCACCATGTGCGTACACCGTAGCACCAGGGGAAGCTCCACATGTGGTTCTGTGATGCCTCTCCCTCTCTGTTTCTTTCTCCTCTTCCCTAAAATAAAAGAAAAATCAAAACAGGGGCTGGGTGGTGGCGCACCTGGTTAAGTGCACGTCACAGTACTCAAGGGCCTGGCTTTGATCCCCTGGTCCCTACCTGCAGGGGAAAGCTTTACAAGTGGTGAAGCAGGCCTGCAGGTGTCTCTCTGCCTCTCTCCTTCCCTATCACTATCTTTTCATTTCTGGCTGTCTCTATCTGTTAATAAATAAAGATAATTAAGAAATAAAAATAAAAACACCAGCCTAGGACCTACAGAATTGCTTATGCATGATGTCATGGGCTCCACCAAGCATGAAAAGAGTAACATCTCTACTTTTTGGATTTTTTTTTTTGCCTCCAGGGTTATTGCTGGGGCTCTGTGCCTGCACTACGAATCCAGTGCTCCTAGAGGCCATCTTTTTTCCATTGTTGTTGTTGCTGCTGTTGTTGTTGGATAGGACAGAGAGAAATTGTTAGAGGAGGGAAAGACAGAGAGGGGGAGAGAAAGATAGACACCTGCAGACCTGCTTCACTGCCTGTGAAGCGACTCCCCTGCAGGTGGGGATCCTTGTGCTGGTCCTTGTGCTTCGCACCATTTGCGCTTAGCCTTGTGTGCTACTGCCCAGTCTTTAGATTTTTCTTTTTCTATTATTTATTTGTTTGTTTCTTTTTTGTTGCCTTTGTTGTTATTGTTGTTGTAGTTATTATTGTTATTGACGTCGTCGTTGTTGGATAGGACAGAGAGAAATGGTGAGAGGAGGGGAAGACAGAGAGGGGGAGAGAAAGACACTTGCAGACCTGCTTTACTGACCGTGAAGCAACCCCCCTGCAGGTGGGGAGCCAGGGACTCAAACTGGGATCCTTACAGCAGTCCTTGTGCTTTGCGCCATCTGCTCTTAACCCACTGCACTACCGCCGACCTTCTTCTAATTTTTATTAGATAGGACAGAGAGAAATTGAGAGAAGATGGGGAGATAGAGATAGAGAGTGAGAGAGAGACAGTTGCAGAGCTGCTTCACTGCTCGTGAAGCAACCCCCCTGCAGGTGGGAATCTGTGGCTCGAACCCGGGTCTTTGTGATTGGTAATATGTGTGCTTAACCAGGTGCACCACCGCCCGGTTCTCTCTTTCTCTCTCAGGTCTGCATGCCTCTAAAGCATGTGTTTTCTTCTCCTCTCTGTCCTTGCTTTGTCTCAATAAACGCTGTTCCCTGGAACATGGTTGTTTTGTGATTCTTCATGCAGGTGTCTGTCAGTCTAGAAGCCGACCAACAGAGTTTGGAGGGGAACTGGGGACCTTTTGCTCTGTTCCCTCCTGCTCCCCTGCTCCAGTGCTCCAGTGTGGTGCTGGGACTAGAACCAGGGCCCTTGCAAGTTGGGATGCATGCCCCTCCCCCCCCGTCCCACTTCAAATGGCCCAGCTTTTCTTTACAGAGAGCCGTTGGTGTGGAAGCAAGGCCAAGCAGAGAGGTAGGGCTTACTTGTTGTTGGCCGGCCCAGTGGCCAGCACGTCGGGCTGCAGCTTGGGGAAGAAGCCCTGCTCATAGCGGCCCTGCCCGATCTTCATGTTGAGCAGGTGCGGGTGGATGGCCGTGTGGTCCAACTTCGTGAGCCGCTGCTCGATGGGCTGGGCTGTCGGTCAAACGCACAGATGGTCAGAGCCCTTTCAACAACAGTATGTCCCCCAAGTGTGTGCTGGCCAGGAGCTCAGCCTTCCTGCCTGCCTTTCCTTCCTTTTTCTCTTCCTCCTTTTTTTTTTAATTTTAAAAATATTTTATTTATTTATTTATTTTCCTTTTTGTTGTCCTTGTTTTTATCATTGTTGTGATTATTATTATTGTTGTTATTGATGTTGTTGTTGCCAGATAAGACAGAGAGAAATGGAAAGAGGAAGGGAAGACAGAGAGGGGGAGAGAAAGACACCTGCAGACCTGCTTCACCACTTGTGAAGCGACCCCCCTGCAGGTGGGGAGCCGGGGGCTTGAGCCAGGATCATTATATCAGTCCTTGTGCTTCACGCCATGTGCGCTTAACCTGCTATGCTACCGCCTGACCCCCCTCTTTTTTCTTTCTTTCATAGAATTTTTTAAAACTTTAACTAATTTGATAGGGCAGAGAGATATCAACAGGGGAGGGGATAGAGAGAAAGGGAGAGAGACAGAGAGACAACTGCAACCCTACTCCATCCCTTGCGAATCTTCCCCCCTGCACGTGCACTTAACCAGGAACACCACCGCATGGACTCCTCCCCCCAATTTTTTTTTTAACCAAACAGTCTCCTTCATGGGTCCTTGAGACACCCTCTTAACATTTAAGTGGTTTTAAGAATAGAAATTGGGACCAGGGAAGAGTTGACCTGGTAGAACACACACTTTACCCTGCACAAGGACCTGGGTTCAAGTGAGAGAGCCCCTGCACCAGGGGAATCTCCAGGGATGGTGGAGCAGTACAGTCATTTCTCTCCTATCTCCCTATCTCTCTCTCTCCCCCTCCCTCCCTCCCTCTCTCTCTAAAATTGAAAGGAAAAAAGGAAAAAGAGTCCATGGGGAGGGGTGGCATCGACCAGGTCCAAAACCTCTGTAGCCAAAAAAAAAAAAAAAGTCAGTTTCAGGGGGCTGGGTGGTAAGGATCCCAGTTTGAGCCCTCGGCTCCCCACCTGCGGCAGGGGTGGGGGGAGGTCTTCACAAGCAGTGAAGCAGGTCTGCAGGTGTCTTTCTCTCTCCCTCTCTGTCTTTCCCTCCTCTCTCCATTTCTCTCTGTCCTAACCAACAACAGCAGTAAGAACAACAATAACAAGGGAAACAAAAAAATTAGAAAAATGGCCTCTAGGAGCAGTGGATTCATAGTGCAGACACCAAGCTCCCAGTGGTAACCCTGGAGGCAAAAATAAGTCTGTTCCAGAGCTTCAGAAAGCCTGAGCTCAGGAACTGAGTGATGGTACAACCAGTTGAGGGCACACGTCATCATGCACCTAGACCTGGGTTCTAGCTTCCGCTCCTTACATGTGGTGATGCAATATACTGGTGACCAAGGGTGGAAGTCCCGACACAGTGCCAATGTCAGCCTTGGCGACAGAGTATGAAGTGATCTGCGCAGGCGCATGGTGGACCGTGGGTGGATCCAGTCCGTGCTGGTGGACAAAGCATTGTGGGTAGGCTGAATAGACTTAAAAGTATAGCCAGCTGGAAGTCACTCTCTCTCTCATTGGCTGCTGCTTCTTCTCCTGGTCAGAAGCATCTGGGTGGAGGTGCTTCAGGCATCTGTCCGCCATGGCTACTTCTCCTGGAAATTGAACATGTGTGACTCTGCTAGCCGGTAAACTTTTAGACCCCTCTACAGCCATGAGCAACCTTTACCAGAGCTGATAATTGTTTATCTTATGGGACTAAACTTTTGATAACTATACTAAGACTTTATGGACCTAGCGTACTTTTAACCCTTAATGAGGATTGCTTATTTTGCCTTTTACCTGTTTCACCCTAATAAACCTTGTATTGTTTAAACCAGTTCCCAGCTCCCCACGGTGAATCTTTTTATGCGCCGCAGCAGCCCCACCAAACCCCTTTTTTAAGTTAAATAACAACAATTACAGTGCACACATTATAAAGCGCAAGGGCCCAGGCTTCAACCCCTGGTCCCCACCTGCAGGAGGAAAAGCTTCACGAGTGGTGAAGCAGAGTTGCAGGTGTCTCTCCATCTCTGTCCTTCTCTATCTCCTCCTCTCTCAATTTATCTCTGTCTCTATCCAATAATAAGCAAATAAAGTATTTTTGAAAAATAGGGGGTGGTGGAGACCTCACCTAGAAGCATACAGACCTTGCCATGCACAAGGCCACATGTCTGAGCAAGGGCAGCACATGGGAGCAGGCTGGGAGGCAACAGACACGCTTGGCAGGTGGTGGGGTGGTGCTGTGCTGTCTCTTCTCTAGCTGAGGTATGGAGCTGTCAGAAAAGTTATGGTGCATTTTTCTATGTTCCTTTTCTTTTCTGCCTCCAGGGTTATTGCTGGGGCTTGGTGCCTGCACCACACATCCACTGCTCCTGGAAGTTTTTTTCCCCTTTTGTTGTCATTGTTGTTTTATTATTGTTGTGGTTATTATTATTGTTATTGATGTCATTGTTGTTAGATAGGACCGAGAGAAATGGAGAGAGGAGGGAAAGACAGAGAGGGGGAGAGAAAGATAGACACCTGCAGACCCACTTCACCACTTGTGAAGTGACCCCTCTGCAGGTGGGGAGCCGGGGGCTTGAACCTGGGTCCATGTGCTTGGTGATATGTGCCCTTAACCAGGTGTATTACTACCTGGCCCTCTCCCCAGCCCCTCGAAGTGATTTTAATTTTCAACAATCCCTTCCCCCGTCCCCATGATTCCCAACCCTCTTAGCTCCTAACATCTATCAACTACAGCGAGCGGCAGACGAGCAAAATAAAGCGTACATGCATACCATGGAACTCCGCTGTCCCTGCCAATTTCATACTCCCTCAAATACTACAGACCTCCCTCTCTGCCAGTGAGCATGTCTGTGCCTGCAGGAGAGAAGCAGCTCTGGCTTTCCTGTGAAGTGTGAGAGCAGCCAGAGCCCTGTGCTGCGTGCTACTCTCCCCACTGGGAAGGGAAGCCCAGGGGTCAATGGCTCTATCTGGGTGTATTCAGGGATGGCCTGTGGCCCCACAGAGCCTCCCGGTACTGTAATAGTTGCTGAGGGAAATGACAAGTGCAGGGTGAGCATCTGGTCTCAGCACAGAAGCCTTGCCTGAAAGTCAGAATTCACCTCAGAAGCAGGACCAGAGCACAAACAAGGGGCAAAAAGCACACAACTAAAAAGGTAAAAAAAGGTAAAAGTAACTAAAAAGGTACAAGTTTTTTGTTGTTATGGAGGACAATTTTTATCAGGTGTTTTTAGCTTATTTTTATTTTTATTTTTATTTTACTAGAGCACACTGCTCAGCTCTGGCTTACCTTGGTGCAAGGGATTGAACCGGGTCCTTGGAACCTCAGGTATGAAAGTCTTTTAGCAGAGATATTATGCAACATTCCCACCAAGGATTTTTAAATCAGTTAAGAGAAATACACATAAGGAAGTCAGGCCGTAGTGCAATGCACGTGGCTCAAATCACAAGGACCAGCATAAGGATCCTGGTTCCAGCCCCTGGCTCCCCACCTGCAGGAGGGTCGCTTCACAGGCAGTGAAGCAGGTCTGCAGGCGTCTATCTTTCTCTCCCCCTCTCTGTCTTCCCCTCCTCTCTCCATTTCTCTCTGTCCTATCCAACAACAATACCTACTACAACGATGAAAAACAACAAGGGCAACAAAAGGGAAAATAAATAAATAAATAAATATAAAATTTTTTTTAAAAAGAGAAATACACATAAAGGAGGGTTGGGTAGTAGTGCATTGGGTTAAGCGCACATAGTGTGAAGCACAAGGACCAGCGTAGAGATCCTGGTTCAAGCCCACAGCTCCCCACCAGCAGGGGGGTCGCTTCACATGTGGTAAAGCAGGTCTGCAGGTGTCTATCTTTCTCCCCCACCCTCTGTCTTCCCTTCCTCTCTCCATTTTTCTCTGTCTTATCCAAGAACAATGACATCAGTAATAAAAACAATAATAACCACAACAATGATAAAACAAGGGCAACAAAAGGGAAAAAATGGACTCCAGGAATAGTGGATTCATGGTGCAGGCACTAAGCCCCAGTGATAACCCTGGAGGCAAAAAGAAAGAAAGAAAGAAAGAAAGAAAGAAAGAAAGAAAGAAAGAAAGAAAGACAGACACATAAAGGCTTATTATTAACAAGAGAGAAGTAGAGCATTCCTAGGGGCACACAGGATGCTGGGGACCCACAAGAGCACAGGCAACATGTCCTGTGCTACACAACCTCCCTACTAAAAATTCACTTGTTTAGTTTCATGAGAAAGAAAAACAAAAAACAGACAGGTAGAACAATCAAGAGCACTGCTCAGCTCTGGCAGACAGTGGTGCCAGGGTTGAACTTTTTTTTTTTTTTTTTTTTAATTAGGATTGAGAGAAATTGTGAGGGGAGAGGAGATAGAGAGGGGAGAGAAAGAGAGACACCTGCAGACCTGCTTCACTGCTTGTGAAGTGACCCCCCTCACACACACTGCAGGAAGGGAGCTGGGGGCTTGAACCCAGGTCTTTGCACTTGGTAATACGTGTGCTTAACTGGGTGCACCGCTGCCTGACCCCCTCTTTCTCCCTGTTTTCCCCTTCCTTCTTTTTTTTTTTTTAAATTATCTTTATTCATTGGATAGAGACAGCCAGAAATCAAGAAGGAAGAGATAGAGAGGGTAGAGAGGGAGGGAGACAAAGAGACATCTGCAGCCTGCTTCACAACTCATGAGGCTTTTCCCCTGCAGGGGAGGACTAGGGGCCCGAACCCAGGTCCTTGCACACTGAACATGTGCACCCAACCAGATATGCCACCGCTGCTGGGCCCCCTCTCCTTCCTTCTTAATTTCTGTCTCCATCAGTTAAATAAATATTATTTGAAAGGTAACTGTATGGGACGGGGGTAGACATCATAATGGTCATGCAAAGAGACTCTCATGCCTGAGGCTCCAAAGTCCCAGGTTCAATCCCTTGTACCACCATAAGCCATAGCTGAGCAGTGCTCTGGTAAAAGAAAGAAAGAAAGAGAGAAAGAAAGAAGGAGAGAAAGAAAGAAAGAAAGAAAGGGAGGGAGATAGATAACTGTACAGTTCCAGAGGGCTGGAGATAGTCAGGAACTCGACCCTCAGCACTGCATATGCTACAGTGGAGCTCTGGCCAATCTCTCTCTCTCATAAAACAAACTGATCCATAAATCCTTTAAATAGTCTCTGGTAGCATGAGCAAGCTCTGAGGAGACTAAGTGTGTCAGCCAACATCACTTGCTTCCACGCTGACCCTGTAATGGAACCTTTCCCAGGTCTGAAGCCCTGGTAGGGCAGGGTGTACTCAAGGAGGAGAGTGCTCCAGAAGGTTTTATGAGGAGGCTGGGTGGTAGCCAACAGGTTAAGCGCACATGGCACAAAGCGTAAGAACTGGCGTAAGGATCCCGGTTTGAGTCCCCCCGCTCCCCACTTGAAAGGGGGTTGCTTCCCAAGCAGTGAAGCAGGTCTGCAGGTGTCTTTCTCTCCCCCTCTGTCTTCCCCTCCTCTTACCATTTCTCTCTGTCCTAACAACTACAACAGCAACAACAACAGTAATAACCACAACAACAATAAGGAAACAAAAGGGGGAAAATAGCCTCCAGGAGCAGTGGGTTCGTGGTGCAGGCACTGAGCCCCAACAATAACCCTGGAAGCAAAAAAAAAAAAAAAGGCTTTATGAGGGAGCACAGCCTCCTTCATTCATTCTACTCCCTGTCTGGAAACTGGGAGGGAAAAGGCCCTTCCTGGAGCACAGGGGTAGGGGTCACCCCTACAAACAGAAGTAAAAGCAGGGTGCCTGTGTTCCTCTGAGTCACTGCCACGCCTCTGCCCTTAAAGATGCCAAAATACTGCTCCCGTGTTTAAACACAGTGAGAAAAATCCAGGCTGGAGGTGGACCGGGCAGCCCCTCACAGTCTCCTGTCCCCAGTGTGAAGGCTGCCCTACCCGACATGAAGGAAGAAGTGGAGAAGCAGATGCTGGTGGCCCGGGGCTCTGGCTCTGGGAGCATGTATGTGTGGAGGGTGCGGGGGTGGGAGCACTTGCCTTCCTTTTAGGACGCACAGCTGATTTGGCTACTCTGCCAGCTGTGGTGGCCAGCTGTGGGTGCCAACACGACCATGACTGTCACCATCCTAAGCTTGGGGGACCAGCGGCAGGTTCCTCGCCCTCTCAGCAGGCTCCATGCCCTTCTCAGCGTGAGGTGAGGGCAGTGTTACCAGATGCATGAGGAAGAGCCCAGGTAAGAGCCCCCAGCACCAAGTGCAGCACCATACACAGCACCAAGGGAAGCCCCATGGACTGTGGGATGGTGCTGTGGCACCTTCCCTCTCTTCTCTTTTCTCTTCCGTCTCTCTCTCCCTTCTGTCTTTCACCCTCTATCTTAAAAATAAATAAATAAATAAAAAGTCTAGGGAATTTGGTGGTAGTGCAGTAGGTGGTGCACAAGGACCAGTGTGAGGATCCCGGTTCGAACCCCCAGCTCCCCACCTGCAGGGGGAGTTGCTTCACAGGAGGTGAAGCAGGTCTGCAGGTGTCTTTCTCTCCCCCTCTCTGTCTTCCCCTCCTCTCTCCATTTCTCTCTGTCCTACCCAACAACAATGACAACAACATTAAAGAAAAACAAGGGCAACAAAAAGGAAATAAATATTTTTTTAAAAAGAAATCTGGAAACTGATCCTTTTTCTAAAACAGCAAAAGCAATAAAATATCTGGGAATAAATTTAATAAAGCAGGTGAAAACGTTCTACACTAAAATTTTGAGTCACTATTTAAAGAATTAGAAAGAGGTACAAAGAAATGGAAATATATCTCATGCATGTGGTTTCGAAGAATCGACATCACTGACATGACCATATTATCCATTTAATGTCATTCCTACCAAGATACTATCAAAGTTCTTTAAGGGAATAGAACAGAAGCTACATTTATCTGGTACCAGAAAATATTTAGGATTGCCAAAGGAAATCATTACTGATCTCAAATTATACTAGGACAGAGGAGGAGTGGCTAAGAATATTGTAGTATATATTCACAATGGAATACTACTCAGCTGTTAAATATGATAAAGTCATCTCCTTTGCACTATCTTGGATGGAACTTGAAGGAATCATGTTAAATGAGACAAAGATGCCAAATGATCTCACCTGTACAGAACTTCAGAAGCAAGGACAGAGAAGGCTAACACACAGTAAAGCTCAATTGGGTGTGGCATATTGCACCAAAGCAAAGGGCTAAAGGGAAGGATGAGGAGGGAAAAGGTGAAGATAACGGTGGTGCCCTGGTGCATGATGATGTAAAGGGACCTAAGCTGTGGATAAGATGTTCTGCAAAGAACTTTCATAAGGAAATGACAAACTGTATCCCTGCATGAACAACTGCACTATAAACCATTAACCATCCCAATAAAATGTTAAAAAAAATAACTATAAAGAAGATACACAGAACAAAAAAAAAAAAAAAAAGAAAGAAAGAAAAAAAAACAAGGGCAACAAAAGGGAAAATAAATAAATAAATAAATAGATAGTCTAATGGTGGGGAAATAGCATAATGGTCAGACAAGTCTCTCAAGTGGGAATCTCAGGTTCAATCCCCAGCACCACCATAAACCATAAACTGAGCAGTGGTCTGGCTGAAAAAAGAGAAGACAAAGGAAAAATATACCAGGAGTGGAGGTAGAGGAATCATGTAGGCAGAGCCCCAGAAATAACCCTAGTGGCAGAAAAAAAATTTCAAGGGGTATAGGCGGTGCCACACCTGGATAAGCACACATCGTACAAAGCACAAAGACCCACACAAAGGCCCAGGTTCAAACCTGCAGCCCTGCAGTGGGGGAAGCTTCACTAGTGGTGGAAGCAGGTCTGCAGGTGTCTATCTCCCTTCTCTCAGTTGCTCTCTGTCCTATCCAATAAAATGGAAACATTGTCACCAAGAGCGGTGGATTCGTTAGTGCCAGTACAGAGCACCAGCAATAACCCTGCAGTACCACTCCACCATCATCTGCAGTGCTCCCACTGATGTCTGTCAGGGCTCAAGCCTAGGGCTTCACACCTGGTAGGCCATGTGCTCTCCCAGGCCCCTATTTTAAATTTAGACTTTTCTTGGATGAAGAGAACAGAGGTGAGAAGTAAGAAGAAAGCACAGACCACCACAAAGAAATCAGTAATTCTTCCCATTAAGGTGATGAGGATAAAGAAAAACTGTTGTATGCTTTACATTGGGTAGTTCTCCCCCCGCCAAGAGAATTGCATCAGTCCTGTTAATTTCGCGGGCCCGCTTGGCCCCGCCCCGGAGGAAACCCGCCAGAGTTCCAGAGTTACAGAGTTGCAGAGTTTGAGAGAAAAGAGGGTTCCTGAGTTGGAGAGTTCTTGAGTTCGAGAGTAAGGGAGTGTGCTTGTGCCGCCGCAAAGAGACAGCAGAGTTCTGTTTGGTGATTAGTTTGTCTTAGTTTATGAATTGTTGTTCCTGAATAAAGAAATACAGCTTCCCTGCCCAGCCGTTGTCTCCGCGTCTCTGTTACCCGCCGTGAAGCTAGCCCGCCCGGCTAGAGCCTTCCGAATTTTAACAACAAAAAACACAAAAGGGTTGGGCAGTAGCGCAGGGGGTTAAGCGCACATGGTGCAAAGCGCAAGGACTGATGTAAGGACCTGCAGGGGAGTTGCTTCACAGGCGATGAAGCAGGTCTGCAGGTGCCTAACTTTCCTCCTCTGTCTCCCCTCCCCTCTCCATTTCTTTCTGTCCTATCCCACAACAATGACAGCAATAATAATAACAATGATAAACAACAAGGGCAACAAAAGGAAAAAAAATAGCCTCCAGGAGCAGTGGATTCATAGTGCAGGCACTGAGCCCCAGCGATAAAAAAAAAAAAAAAAAAAGAATGAAAAAGACAAAAGCCACAGCCAGCTGGTAGTCACTGTTTCCTCTTCCCAAGACTGTCTTCCCTCTTGTTCTTATTATTAAAAAAAAAACCCTTATTTGTTTATTTATTTAGGATAGACCCAGCAATTCCTCTCCTGGGGATATATCCCTAAGGGATCAATCACACCCATCCAAAAAGATCTGTGTACACCTGTGTTCATAGCAGCACAATTTTTAATAGTCAAAACCTGGAAGCAACCCAGGTGTCCAACAGCAGATGAGTGGCTGAGTAAGTTGTGGTCTAGATACACAAACGAATACTACTCAGCTTAAGAATATTAAGAATATTCATATTAAGAATGATGAATTCACCTTCTTCACTTCATCTTGGATGGAGCTTGAAGGAGTCATGTTAAATAAGAAGTCAGAAACAGGATGAATATGGGATGATCCTACTCATAGGCAGAAGTTGAAAAACAAGATCAGAAGGGAAAACACAAAGCAGAACTTGGACTGGAGTTGGTGTATTGCACCAAAGTAAAACACTCTGGGGTGAGGGTAGGAGGTAGGGTTCAGGTGCTGGTGCCTGAAGGTGGAGGAAGACCTAGGCTAGGGGTGAGAGTGTTTTGCAGAAAACTGAGAAATTGGGGTCCGGCGGTAGTGCATTGGGTTAAATGCACATGGAATGAAACACAAGGACTGGTGTAAGGATTCTGGTTTGAGCTTCCAGCTCCCCACCTGCAGAGGTGTTGCTTCACAGGCGGTGAACAGGTCTGCAGGTGGCTGTCTTTCTCTCCCCCTCTCTGTCTTCCCCTCCTCTCAATTTCTATCTGTCCTATCCAAAAACAACAGCAATAACAACAACAATAACCACAACAACGATAAAACAACAAGGGCAACAAAAGGGAAAAAAAAATAGCCTCCACAGACTGGGAGTATGGATCAACCAGTCAACGCCCATGTTCAGCGGGGAAGCAATTACAGAAGCCAGACCTCCCACCTTCTGCAACCCATAACGACCCTGGGTCCATACTTCCAGAGGGATAGAGAATGGGAAAGCTATTGGGGAGGGGATGGGATATGGAGATTGGGTGGTGGGAATTGTGTGGAGTTGTACTCCCCCACCCTATGATTTTGTTAATGTCTCCTTTCTTAAATAATAAAAAAAAAAAAATTAAAAAAAATAGCCTCTAGGAGCAGTGGATTCATGGTGCAGGCACCAAGCCCCAGCAATAACCCTGGAGGAAAAAAAAAACTGAGAAATTTTACATATGTACAAACAATTGTACTTACTGTAAACAACTAATCCCCCTAATTAAAAAAAATCATATTGGGAGTCGGGCGGTAGCGCAGTGGTTAAGTGCAGGTGGCGCAAAGCACAAGGACCGGCATAAGGATCTCGGTTCAAGCCCCCGGCTCCCCACCTGCAGGGGAGTTGCTTCACAAGCAGTGAAGCAGGTCTGCAGGTGTCTATCTTTCTCTCTCCCTGTCTCCCCCTCTTCTCTCCATTTCTCCCTGTCCTATCCAACAACGAAGGCATCAATAACAACAACAATAATGACTACAACAATAAAAAACAACAAGGGCAAAAATAAATAAATAAATAAATATTTTTAAAAAATCATATTTATTTATTTAGGGTAAAGACAGAGAAATTGAGAGGAAGGGAGACAGAGATACCTACAGACCTCCTTGACTGTTCATGAAGCTTCCCCCCTGCAGGAGCAGGGGCTTGAACTGGGTCTGTGAGGACCATAATGTGTAATGAGTCCCTGCTGTCTGTCTTCTAAGAGATACGGCATGTCCAGGAGGAAAGAACTGGAAACTTACCCGCAGGAACACAGAGCAGTGGGTGAGTGGAGGTGTGGGACGGGAGGTGGGTCTGTGGCCAGGGTACACACCTGCTTCTGCTAAGGTGCTGCACTTCTGGTACCTGGACGTCCTCAAAGCGGGTGCCCGAACATTGTACAGCCTGAGCTTCTCAATCCGAGAGTCGAAGACCCTCAGTAGAGGGTCCTTTTCCTCCCACTGGGACATGATCTTGTTGTCGATAAAGGTGGCAAACATCTGCGTCTCGATGAAGCGGGACAGGAAGGGTAGGTGAGGCTCTGGCTGGTCTGACAGGAAGGAGGCCTATCGGGAGACGGACAGGAAACAGTCAGTGCAAGAGACACCCCCCACACCTGGGCAGAGTCAACAGGAGCTGTAGTTAGGGTCCTTCTCTTTTCATCTCATGGTGCAAGCAGGTTCCGAAAGGTCTGCATTTCCTTTCCTTGTTCTTTTGTTGACCCCCCCCTTTTGTAGTTGTTGTCATTGATGTCGTCGTTGTTGGATAGGACAGAGAGAAATGGAGAGAGGAGGGGAAGACAGGGGAGAGAAAGAGAGACACCTACAGACCTGCTTCACCACTTGTGAAGTGACTCCCATGCAGCTGGGGAGCCGGGGGCTCGAACCAGGATCCTTACACCTGTCCTTGCACTTTGTGCCACCTGTGCTTAACCTGCTGCACTCCCCCTTTCCTTGTTCTATATTTCCTTTCTTTCTTTCTTTCTTTCTTTCTTTCTTTCTTTCTTTCTTTCTTTCCTTTCTTTCTCTCTCTCTTTCTTTCTTTCCTTCTCTTTCTTTTCTTTTTTTTGCCTCTAGGGTTATTTCTGACACTACGAATCCACTGCTCCTGGTGTCCATTTTTTCCATGTTATTGGCTAGTACAGAGAGAAATTGAGAGAGGAGGGGGAGACAGAGAGGGAGAGAGGGAGAGAGACAGAGGGACACCTGAGGACCTGCCTCACCACCTGTAAAGCTTCCCTCTGCAGGTGGGAAGCCGGGGCTTGAACCTAGATCCTTGTGTGTGTCCTTGTGCTTTGTACTTTGTACTATGTATGTTTGACCAGCCCCTGGTTAAATCTTTTTGTTATTTGTTAAAAATAAGGGGGTGGTTGTAGTGCAGCAGGTTAAGTATACATGGCGCAAAGCACAAGGACAGACCAGTGTAAGGATCCCAGTTCAAGCCCCTGACTCCCCACCTGCAAGGGGGTCGCTTCACAAGTGGTGGAGCAGGTCTGTAGGTGTCTGTCTTTCTCTCCCCTTCACTCTCTCCCCTCCTCGCTTGATTTCTCTCTTTTATCCTACAACAACAGCAACAATAATAACAAAAGGGCAACAAGAGCAGCAAAAAAAGGGGGGAAAATGGCCTCTGAGAGCAGTGTACCAAGCCCCAGCGATAACCTTGAAGGGAAAAAAAAAGTGAACTTTGTTAGCTTGTTTTTTTTTTCTCTTCCTCAGGGCACCACTATTCAGGTGTGGGTTGCTTCTGCTTTTTCGTGTTTCTGAGTGGGTGCAGGGGCAGGGGAGATGGAAAGGTGAAGATTGATGCAGTTTTTTTTTTTTTACTCATTCTCCAATGAACATCAGTTTTCCTTTCCCTCCCTTCCTTCCTTTCTTTCTTTCTTTCTTTCTTTCTTTCTTTCTTTCTTTCGTTCTTTTCCTCCAGGGTTATTGCTGGGGTCCTATGCCTGTACACTCCTCCTGGATGCCATTTTTTTCCAGTTTTGTTGCCCTTGTTATTATTTTTGTTATTGCTGTTGTTGTTGGATAGGACAGAGAGAAATGGAGAGAGGAGGGGAAGACAGAGAGGGGGAGAGAAAGATAGACACCTGCAGGCCTGCTTCACCGCTTGTGAAGTGACCCCTCTGCAGGTAGGGAGCCGGGGGTTCGAACCGGGATCTTTATACCAGTCCTTGCATTTTGCGCCACATGCACTTAACCCGCTGCGCTACTGCCCGACTCCCCTGTCTAGATTTCTTTCTTCCCTTTCATCTTTTCCCTCTCGATAGTACCAGGGCCTAATGCATGCATAATATTACTGCTCCTGGGCCAATTTTATCTTTCACTTTATTTTTATTTATTTATTTTTACAACTTTATTATTTGCTTGTTTTGCTGCCAGGGCCACATTCCTACATGATTCTGCTGTTCCTGAGGGACTTTTTACTCCCTCCTTCAATTGGTCAGAAAAGGCAGAGAGGGAGAGGAGGAGAAGGAGATGGCACAGGAGTACCTTTCACAGAGCTCTCTTCACCTTGCTGTTGTGCATGGCACTTCCATGTGGTCCCAAGAGCTAAAATCTGGGTCTCTATGCAGGGCAAAGTGTGTGCTCTGCCAGGGCAGCCACTTCCCAGCCCCTCTTTCTAAATTAAGTCAGGGAAAGATAAAGAGAGAGAGAGAGAGGGAGAGACACAACAGCATTACTTCACCACCTGTGGACTTCTCCTGGGGTCATGGTGCTCCCATATGGTGCTGGGATTCCAGCCCAGGGCCTTGTGCTTGGTAAGGCATGCAGTCTACCAGACCTACCTCCCAGACTCAGTTTTATTTTTCATTAGGCCCTTTTAAAACTTCCTTATAGTTTCTTCTCACCTGAATACCCCTAATTTCATCTGCTCTATTCCTACCTTTTGGTTTCTGTTTATTAAATAATTTGTCCTGTTTTATATCTCACCACTTTTCAGCCATCAAGTTGAAGATGCTACCATGATGCCATCCTGACTTCTCTGGGCAGACGACCTCTTCAATGTGTCCCAGAAACCCACCTCCCCAGAGTCCTGCCCCGCTAGGGAAGGACAGAGACAGGCTGGGAGTATGGATCCACCTGCCAACACCCATTGCCAGTGGAGAAGCAATTACAGAAGCCAGAACTTCTACCTTCTGCACCCCATAAAGAATTTGGATCCACACTCCCAGAGGGATAAAGAACAGGGAAGCTTCCATTGGAGGGGATGGGACAAGGAACTCTGATGGTGGGAACTATGTGGAATTATATCCCTGTAAACTTACAATTCTGATAATCATTATTAAATCACTAATAAAAATTTAAAAAATTTAGAAAAAAAAGAACTTCCTTATAGAAACCCACTTTTTTAAAAATTGATTTAATAATGATCTACAAGACTGGAGGATAAGAGGGGTATAATTCCACACAATTCCCACCACCAGATCTCCAGATCCCATCTCCTCTATGGGAAGCTTTCCTATTCTTTATCCATCTGGGGCATGAACCCAGGATCATTATGAGGTGCAGAAGGTGGAAGTTCTGGCTTCTGTAATTGCTTTTCCACTGGACATGGGCATTGGCAGGTTGATCCATACTCCCAGCCTGAGAAACCCACTAATTAAGTGTCTCCATCATTCAGAGGTATCTACATAAATACAAATAGTTTGTGTCTTTGAAAAGCATTTTACACCCTAAAGCAATCAGAAGGACAGAAATCACTAAAGTTAAGGCAGAAATCAATAACATTGAGAATAAGAAAACCATACAAAAGATCAACGGAAGTAAATGTTGGTTCTTCGAAAGAGTGAACAAAATCGACAAACCTCTAGCCAGACTCACAAAACAAAAAAGGGAGAAGACCCAAATAAATCGGATAGTAAATGAAAAAGGAGATATCACAACAGACACCGCTGAAATTCAACATATCATGCAAGGCTTCTATGAACAACTATATGCCACCAAGCTAGAGAACCTGGAAGAAATGGACAATTTCCTAGATACCTAACAACTTCCAAAACTACTTCAAGAGGAAGTGGATAACATGAACAGGCCCATCACAGCTAATGAAATTGAAACAGTTATCAAAAATCTTCCCAAAAATAAAAGTCCTGGACCATATGGTTTTACAAATGAATTCTACAAAACCTTCAAAGAAGAACTAATACCTCTACTTTTAAAAGTCTTCCAGAAGATTGAAGACACTAGAATACTCCCTGCCAGCTTCTATGAAGCCAACATCACCCTGATACCAAAAGCAGACAGGGACACAACCAAAAACAGACCAATATCTCTAATGAACATAGATGCTAAAATACTGAACAAAATTCTAGCCAACCGGATACAGCAGTATATTAAAAAGATTGTTCATCATGACCAAGTGGGGTTTATCCCAGGCATGCAAGGTTTAATATATGTAAATCAATCAATGTGATCCACCACATCAACAAAAGCAAGACCAAAAACCACATGGTCATATCAATAGATGCAGAGAAAGTCTTTGACAAAATACAACATCCCTTTATGATCAAAACACTACAAAAAAAATGGGAATAGATGGAAAATTCCTGAAGATAGTGGAGTCTATATATAGCAAACCTACAGCCAACATCATACTCAATGGTGAAAAACTGGAAGCATTTCCCCTCAGATCAGGTACTAGACAGGGCTGCCCACTATCACCATTACTATTCAACATAGTGTTGGAAGTTCTTGCCATAGCAATCAGGCAGGAAAAAGGAATTAAAGGGATAAAGATTGGAAGAGAAGAAGTCAAACTCTCCCTATTTGCAGATGACATGGTAGTATACACAGAAAAACTTAAGGAATCCAGCAAGAAGCTTTTGGAAATCATCAGGCAATACAGTAAGGTGTCAGGCTACAAAATTAACATTCAAAAGTCAGTGGCATTCCTCTATGCAAACACTAAGCTAGAAGAAATTGAAGTCCAGAAATCAATTCCTTTTACTATAGCAACTAAAACAATAAAATATCTAGGAGTAAACCTAACCAAAGAAGTGAAAGACTTGTATACTGAAAATTATGAGTCACTACTCAAGGAAATTGAAAAAGACACAAAGAAGTGGAAAGATATTCCATGTTCTTGGGTTGGAAGAATTAATATCATCAAAATGAATATACTACCCAGAGTCATCTACAAATTTAATGCTATCCCCATCAAGATCCCAAGCACATTTTTTAGGAGAATAGAACAAATGCTACAAATGTTTATCTGGAACCAGAAAAGACCTAGAATTGCCAAAACAATCTTGAGAAAAAAGAACAGAACTGGAGGCATCACACTCCCAGATCTCAAATTGTTTTATAGGGCCACTGTCATCAAAACTGCTTGGTACTGGAACATGAATAGACACACTGACCAGTGGAATAGAATTGAGAGCCCAGAAGTGCGCCCCCACACCTATGGACATCCTGTCTTTGATAAAGGGGCCCAGACTATTTAATGGGGAAAGCAGAGTCTCTTCAACAAATGGTGTTGGAAACAATGGGTTGAAACATGCAGAAGAATGAAACTGAACCACTGTATTTCACCAAATACAAAAGTAAATTCCAAGCGGATCAAGGACTTGGATGTTAGACCAGAAACTATCAGATACTTAGAGGAAAATATTGGCAGAACTCTTTTCCGCATAAATTTTAAAGACATCTTCAATGTAACGAATCCAATTACAAAGAAGACTAAGGCAAGGATAAACCTATGGGACTACATCAAATTAAAAAGCTTCTTCACAGCAAAAGAAACCACTACCTAAACCAAGAGACCCCTCACAGAATGGGAGAAGATCTTTACATGCCATACATCAGACAAGAGTTTAATAACCAACATATATAAAGAGCTTGCCAGACTCAACAACAAGACAACAAATAACCCCATCCAAAAATGGGGGGAGGACATGGACAGAATATTCACCACAGAAGAGATCCAAAAGGCTGAGAAATACATGAAAAATGCTCCAAGTCTTTGATTGCCAGAGAAATGCAAATGAAGACAACAATGAGATACCACTTCACTCCTGTGAGAATGTCATACATCAGAAAAGGTAACAACAGCAAATGATGGAGAGGGTGTGGGGTCAAAGGAACCCTCCTGCACTGCTTGTGGGAATGTCAATTGGTCCAACCTCTGTGGAGAACAGTCTGGAGAACTCTCATAAGGCTAGAAATGAACCTACCCTATGATCCTGCAATTCCTTTCCTGGGGATATATCCTAAAGAACCCAACACATCCATCCAAAAAGATCTATGTACACATATGTTCTTGGCAGCACAATTTGTAATAGCCAAAACCTGGAAGCAATCCAGGTGTCCAACAACAGATGAGTGGCTGAACAAGTTGTGGTCTATATACACAATGGAATACTACTCAGCTGTAAAAAATGGTGACTTCACCGTTTTCAGCCGATCTTGGATGGACCTTGAAAAATGAAGTGAAATAAGTGAGAAACAGAAGGATGAATATGGGATGATCTCACTCTCAGGCAGAAGTTGAAAAACAAGATCAGAAGAAAAAAAAAAAAAGCAAGTAGAACCTGAAATGGAATTGGCATATCGCACCAAAGTAAAAGACTCAGGGGTGGGGGTGGGGGTGGGGGTGGGTGGGTGGGGAGAATACAGGTCCAAGAAGGATGACAGAGGACCTCTTGGGGGTTGTATTGTTATATGGGAAACTGGGGAATGTTATGTATGTACAAACTATTATATTTACTGTTGAATGTAAAACATTAATTCTCCAATAAAGAAATTAAAAAAAAAAAGCATTTTACATAAGCTCCAATGTAACATTTACAGGACAGACTCCCATCCCCTCCCCAAAATGGTTGAATATCTGGCTGTTCAATTCAGATCTGGGGGCTACAGCATCTCAAGTCAACAGGACCAGCATGCCCCAGCACGGAAAGCTTCCTGGTGAGAAACAAGATGATTACAAGCCTTCTGTAATCCAACATGAAACTTTCATTTCTTGAGGGGCTATATAAAAAGAATTCCATTTATAGCTGGAAGCTACAAAAGGATTAAGAAGATAGACAGTCCTAGGGCTGGAATTAGATGGGAATTTGAATTGCCCCCTGGGATAAATCAGGCATGTACACAGACTTGTTCCAAGCTGAACAGGAAAAAAACTAAAAATAAAGAAAGGTTCAGCTTCCTAAGAAAGAAGGCTTGGAGCAGGTTGTCATGGGCAAGGGTGAAGGCCCTTTGTTTGTGGAGATGTTTTCCTCAAACGTAAGGTGACTCAGAACTCACTAGACAGCACAGTTTATATCCTTGTTCTGAGGAAACGTGGGCTG
Source organism: Erinaceus europaeus (assembly GCF_950295315.1). Lineage (NCBI taxonomy): Eukaryota > Metazoa > Chordata > Mammalia > Eulipotyphla > Erinaceidae > Erinaceus > Erinaceus europaeus. The sequence goes on from NC_080168.1 coordinate 66,217,444, forward strand.
AGGGCCAGGAAGTGGCATTTGGGGCTGCCCAGCCCTATAGTGCCCTTTGCTCAGGTGACCCAGCAGGGCAGCGTGGCCTCTTGGCATTCACTGGGCAGTGGCACACCTGGTTAAGTGTGTATCGTACTAAGTGGAAGGACCTGGGCTTATTCCCAGTTCCCCATCTTCAGAGGGGATGCTTCACAAGTGGTGAAGCAGATCTGCAGGTGTCTGTCTTCCTCTCTCCCTCCTCTCTCAATTTTTGAAAAATGGAAAAAAAAAATTGGTCCATAGGAGTGGTGGATTTACAGTGCCAACACAGAACCCTAGAGATAATCCTAGAGGCAAAAAAGAACGAAAGAAAACCTGGTGGTGGGGGGAGGACCAGGTTGTAGCACAGCGGGTTAAGTGCACATGGTGCGAAGCACAAGGATTGGCTCAAGGATCCAGGTTCGAGCCCCCGGCTCTCCACCTGCAGGGGAGTTGCTTCACAGGTGATGAAGCAGGTCTGCAGGGGTCTGTCTTTCTCTCCCCCTGTCTTCCCCTCCTCTCTCCATTTCTCTCTGTCCTATCCAACAATGACGACATCAATAATAACCACAACAATGATAAAACAACTAGGACAACAAAAGGGAAAAAAATAGCCTCCAGGAGCAGTGGATTTGTAGTGCAGATACCAATCCCAAGCAATAACCCTGGAGGCAAAATAAAATAAAATAAAATAAAATAAAGGATGGAAGAAAGAAAGAAGGAAAGAGATCCTGGGGACCTGAGGAAGGAACTTGAGCCTCAGCAGGATGTGGAGAGCCAGCCCACTTCCTGCATGCTTTGGATCCCAGGAGGAGTCAGGAAGTTGGCTTCTGTCAGTGCAGCAGACAGGCTCTAGAACTCTTAGGACTCTAGAAGCCTGCCCGGTTTTGATCTCTGACACTGACTGTGCCACAGCTGAGTAGTGCTTTGGCCTCTCTCTCTCTCCCTCTCATTAAGACATATTGAAAAATATAAAGAAATTTGGCTTCAGAAACCAAAATCTCATCTTTCCAATGGGTAATTTATGGTGTCACTAACAGAATGAAAGCCAAAAATAAAGAAGAATTTAATATTGGCTGAAAAGATCACTCATCAGACAGTGTTCAATTCCATACCACATGGAAATACCACAAACCTGGGGAGCTCTGTATCTCATATTTCTCTCTCTCTCTCAAGGGGAAAAAAAAGTTGGACTGGGGTGATAAAATCACACATGTGGACTAGACAAAGAACCAGTCTTGTTGAGCTACACTTAATCTTAAATGAAGAGCAGATGAACTCTTTCTAGGTCAGTGTGTGAAGATCTGAACAAGTTGTGTGGGCCTGGGAGATAGCCCCCTCCTTGAGGACCCCCCTCCTTTGCAAGCATGAGGCCCTGCTGGAGCTCTGGCACCATGGGTGACTGGCCCTCTCCTGTCTCTCTATACCTTAAAAAAAAAAAACAAAAACCTGCTGTTGAAACAACTCACTTAGACAGTGTGTTTCTTTGACAGGTGTGTAACTCAGGTTACACTGCATTGAATGAAGCTTTGGTACTGTCTGTTTCTCTCTCTCTCCCTGCCTCTATCATTAAAAAAAAAAAAAAGAATACAGGGGCCAGTAGTGGTGCACCTGGTTGAATGCACATGATACAGTGCTCAAGGACCCAGGTTTGAGCCCCTGATCCCTACCTGTAGGGGGCAAGCTTCACCAGTAGTAAAGCAGGGCTGCAGGTGTCTCTCTGTCACGCTCCCTTTCTATCTCCCCCATTACTCTCCATTTCTGACCATCTCTATCCAATAAATAAACAAAGGTAATTAAAAAATTCTTAGGAAAAAAAAAGATCTCCACCTGCATGAGGTTGCTTCACAGGTGGTGAAGCAGGTCTTCCCCTCCGCTCTCCATTTCTCTCTGTCCTATCCAACAATGATGACAACAATAATAACTAAAACAAGGGCAACAAAATGGAAAAAAAAAATAGCCTCCAGGAGCAGTGGATTTGTAGTGCAGACCCTGAGCACCAGCAACAATAACCCTGGAGGCAGAAAAAAAAAAGAAAGAAAACAGAAAGAAACTCAAGTGACCCCCAGGACACAGGCCCTCCCCCAGGAACAAGAGGCTCCCATCAGAGGGAAGAGATGGGAAGGCCAGGCAGCAGAAGGGGTGCATTTACTTTGTCGAAGTTTTGCATCTGCTCGCGGTTGGTCAGCCAGGACTCCAGGTCCTGCGCTGTCTGGATGACAAAGGCCTCGTAATCAGAGAACATTTGTGTGAAGCGGTTGGCAAACACCTCCCGCAGCTGCACATTCAACCGGTGGTCCTGCAGCTCCCCCTCCTCACAGTGCGGCTTGGGGTCCCTGTCCTGGTCGCCCCGGGGTGGGGGTGCCGGCTCCATGTTGTCCACATTTGGGGCCACGTTACCATTCTTCTTGTCACTGGCCAGGGCCTGGAGCTCTGGGGTGCTGTGCCCCCGGGGCCGGCAGCCCTCCGGAGAGAGGCCAAAGCAGAGAAGCACCTCTGACAGCTCCTGGATGAAGTCTGCCTTGTGGGGGAACTGTGGGAACTCCTCGGGCAGCTCCACGGAGTGGTGGTCGATGTCCACAAAACACAGATTCGCCTATGGGGCAGAGGGGGACATATGCACAGGGGTCAGGACACAGACATTATGCCCCTGGGGCTGAGCAGCCTCCCAAGCCCTCCCCTCCCTCCCTCCCTCCCTTCCTTCCTTCCTCCTTTTCTTCCTTTTTTCTCTTATTCACTCTCTCTTTTATGAGAGACACCACAGCACTGCTTCACCATCCATGGAGCACAATGGAAACACTGTGTTGGAAGGGGCCAGGCAGTGACGCACCAGGTTAAGTGTACACAGTACAAAGCGCAAGGATCCCAGTTCAAGCTCCTGGCTCAATGTCTGTAGGGGGTCTCTCTCCCGCCCCCCCCCCCCCCAGGGCATTGAGAAACTCTGGTTTAGGGTGGTTCAGGGGATTGAATCTGGGACTTGGAGCCTCAGGCAAGAGTCTGATTGTTTGGATAGGACAGAGAGAAATTGAGAGGGGAGGGGAAGTGGGGCCAGGTGGTGGTGCACCTGGTTAAGCACACACATTACAATGTACAAGGATACAGGTTCAAGCCCCTGGTCCCCATCTGCAATGGAAAAGCTTCACAAGCGGTGAAGCAGGGCTGCAGATATATCTCTTTCTCTTTCCCTCCTCTCTCAATTTATCCTTGTCTCTATCTAATAATGTACAAAAATAAATTAAAAAAAAATTGTAGTCCTAAAAAAAATTACCTTCGAGGGCCTGGCAGTGGCACACTGGGTTAAGCACACCCATTACCATACTCAAGGACTTGGGTGGGAGCCCCCAGTTCCCACTGGTATGGGGGACACTTCACAAGTGGTTAAGCGGTGTTGCAAATGTCTGTTTGTTTGTTTGTTTATTTATTTTTCCTTTTGTTGCCATTTTTTTTATTGTTGTTGTAGTTATTATTGTTGTTATTGGATAGGACAGAGAGAAATGGAGAGAGGAGGGGAAGACAGAGAGGGGGAGAGAAAGATAGACACCTGCAGACCTGCTTCACCACTTGTGAAGCGACTCCCCTGCAGGTGAGGAGCCGGGGATTCGAACCGGGATCCTTCTGCCGGTCCTTGTGCTTTGCGCCACCTGCGCTTAACCCGCTGTGCTACTGCCTGACTCCCGCAAATGTCTTTTTATTCTCTCTCTCTCTCTCTCTATCTATCTACCCTCTCTCCTATCAATTTCTCTCTGTCCGATAAAATAGAACAAAAAGAAAGATGGAAAAAATGTCTGCTGGGAGTGGCTGAAGTTGTAGTCCTGACACCAAACCCCCATGATAACCCTGGTGGCAATAAAAACAAATAAGTTAAAATAAAGTAAAACAAGGTACCAGGTGGTGGCGCCCCTGGTTAAGCACACACATTACAAGGTACAAGGAACCAGGTTCAAGCCCTTGCTCCCTACCTGCAGGAAGATAGCTTCACAAATGGTGAAGCAGGGCTGCAGTTATCTCTCTGTCTATCTCCCCTCTCCCTCTCAATTTTCTCTGTCTCTATCCAATAATAAACAAAAAATACTTTAAAAAGTAAATGAAGTAAAACAATAAAAAAATGACCAGACACCTCATATGCCTGAACAGTGCTTTGATCCCATCCTCTTTTTCCTTTTCTTTTTTTTAATTTTTAAAAATATTTATTTATTTCCTTTTACTGCCCTTGTTGTTTTATTGTTGTAGTTATTATTGTTGTTGTTAGTAATGTCATTGTTGCTGGATAAGGCAGAGAAAAATGGAGAGAGGAAGGGAAGACAAAGAGGGGGAGAGAAAGACAGACACCTACAGACCTGCTTCACCGCCTGTAAAGTGACTCCCCTGCAGGTGGGGAGTCAGGGGCTTGAACTGGGATCCTTACACTGGTTCTTGCACTTTGTGACACGTGTGCTTAACCCGCTGCACTACTGCCCAACTCCCCTTTTTCTTGACATAAATAAATTTATTATTTTTTTTAAAGATTTGCTTATTCAAGAACTAGACAGGGGGTGGGAGGGTAAGGAACCAGAACATCACTCTGGTATGTGTGGTTGTGGGGGACAAGCTCACAGCTGTGAGTCCTTTGGCCTTTCACTTTAATACCTTCTAGGCCTCAAGCTGTTTTTATTTATTTTTTGCCTCTGGGGTTATCTTTGGGGCTTGGTGCCTGCACTACGAATTCACTCTCCTGGTGGCCATCTTTTTTTTTTTTCTTTCCCATTGTTGTTGCTGCTGCTGTTATTGTCAGATAGAACAGAGAGAAATTGAGAGAGGAGGGGAAGACAGAGACAGGGAGAGAATGATAGACACCTGCAGACCTGCTTCACCACTCGTGAAGTGACTCCCCTGCAGGTGAGAAGCAGGGGGCTCAAACCAGGATCCTTGCTTGTGTCTGTCCTTGTGCTTTGCACTGTGTGTGCTTAGTCTGTTTCACTACAACCCAGCACCCCACTTTATTTTTTAATGGGGGACTGAGAGAGGGAATGAAAGACAAAGAGATCAAAACAAGGCTCAGCTCTGGCTTTTGGATGTACCGGGGCTCAAACCTGGGGACTCAGGCATGCAAGTCCCGTGATGTCAAACTGAGCTATCTTCCTGGTCCAGGCATTATTATTATTATTATTGTTATTATTATTATTTGAATTTTTATTTCTTTGCCTCCAGGGTCATTGCTGGGGCTCAGTGCCTGCACCACGAATCCGCTGCTCCTGGAGGCCATTCCCCCCCCCCCATTAGTTGCCCTTGTTGTTTTATCGTTGTTGTGGCTATCATTATTGTTGCTATTGATGTCATTGCTATTGGAGAGGACAGAGAGAGATTGAGAGAGGAGGGTAAGGCAGAGAGGGGGAGAGAAAGACAGACATCTGTAGACCTGCTTCACTGCTTGTGAAGTGACCCCCCTGCAGGTGGGGAACTGGGGGCTCAAACCGGGATCCGTATGCCGGGGTCCTTGTGCTTTGTGCCATGTGCGCTTAACCCGCTGCACTATCACCTGCCCTCCCCCATTATTATTTTGTGAGTGAACTTGGTGCAGGGGCTGGGGGTGGACCAGCAGCATCAACGCCCTCACTTGAAGGTGACAGCAGGTGAGGGCTCGAGCACGAGGCAGTCAGGGACTGTCCTGTCTCCTTGTCCCCTTGGTCTGCCTGGAGTGGCCTCAGCACAGTGAACACAGGACATGCAGCCGGGACAGGAAGCTCCTTTTCTTTTAATTTGTTTAATATTTATTTATTTCCCCCTTTTGTTGCCCTTGTTTTTTATTGTTGTTGTTGTTATTTATGACATTGTTATGGAGAGAGGAGGGGAAGACAGAGAGGGGAAGAGAAAGATAGACACCTGCAGGCCTGCTTCACCGCCTGTGAAGTGACTTCCCTGTAGGTGGGGAGCCAGGGGCTCGAACTGGGATTCTTACTCCAGTCCTTGCACTTTGTGCCACCTGCGCTTAACCCGCTGCACTACTGCCGGACTCCCAGGAAGCTCCTTTTCTAAAACAAACAAAAACTCTAAGCAGGGAGTCGGGCAATAGCAGGTTAAGCTTACATGGTGCGAAGCGCAAGGACCGGAGTAAGGACCCCAGTTTGAGCCCCTAGCTTCCCACCTGCAGGGGGACGCTTCATAGGCAGCGAAGCAGGTCTGCAGGTGTCTGTTTTTCTCTCCCACTCTCTGTCTTCCCCTCCTCTCTCCATTTCTCTCTGTCCTATCCAACAATGACAACATCAATAACTACAACAATAAAAATAAAAACAAAGGCAACAAAAGACAATAAATAAATGAATAAATATTTTTTAAAAAACTAAACAAGCTCTGAAAAAGGTGGGTGATGCTGTGGCACCTCTCCTCACTCTCCCTTCCCCTCTCTCTCTCCATCTCTGTCTCTCTCTCTGATCCTCCCTCCCTGATATAAAAACAGTGAAAAATGCCAGCCAGGAGCAACAGTACCTCATGACACCCTGACAACAAGCAAAAGGAAAAAGACATAAAGAACAAAATAACTGCAGTGGAGGCTCTGGGATGACGCACTGGGAAACAAAACAACAGCTAGATGGTGAGTTCACCGTTTTCAGCCCATCTTGAATGGAGCTTGAAGGAATCGTGAAGTGAGATAAGTCAGAAACAGAAGGATGAATATGGGATGACCTCACTCATAGACAGAAGTTGAAAAACAAGATCAGAAGGGAAAACACTAAGCAGAACTTGGTGTATTACACCAAAGTAAGACTCTGTGGTAGGTTGGGGTGGGTTCAGGTCCTAGAGCATGATGGGAGAGGAGGCCTTAGTGGGGGTTGAATTGTTATGTGGAAAACTGAGAAATGTCACACATACAAACTATTGTATTTAATGTCAACTGTAAAACATTAATCCCCTCATAAATTAAAAAAAAAGAGAAAGAATAGGAGGAGGGTCGGCAAAATAGCTCAAGCTCATTTGGGTAGTGAGCTGCTTTACCATGTGTGTAACCCAGGTTCAAGCCCAGCTCTCAACGAATTAACACAAGTTTCAGTGCTATGGTCAAAAAAAAAAAAAAAAAAAAAAGCTGGGCTCAGATCCAGCATGCTTACAATCAAGACACAATGGGTGACAGACACAGGGCAGAGACATAAGGATAAAATGACAGGCGTGTTCCTGTACTTCTGTGGGTGGATGTGGCTGTCCCCTCTCACATGTGTGTCCTGGTGGGGCCCTGTGCCGACAGGAGGGTTGGGCCATGCTGGGCCAGAGGTTCTGTGCTAGGAGGCCACAGTGCACAAACCAGGGTCCCACCCACCACCTTACCTCCTGGGGCAACTCGAGCTTGGAGCGGTCGGTCCCCTCCTTGGACTGCAGGCCCATGAGGTAGGGGACGGGTGCGTCCAGGAAGTGCAGCAGTGAGGCGGGCAGGATGGGCACATACACGTGCTGCCACTGGAACGGGAATAGCAGTGTGGTGACACCCTCAGCCACTGTCATCAGGCGCTGGAAGTCTGCAGGGAGGGCACACTGTGAGTGGCCTCGGGGCAGGCCTGAACAACACCCTCCTTTGCTTGCACCTGCAGAGGACACCCCCCCACTCTGAACCATCCCACCCTCCAGCATGGGAACACAGAGCTGTGGCCATGGGCACACCCATTGAGAGGGGGCATGAGACTGTACCCCAAGGCATGCAGTCTTGGAAAACTCATCCCCTTAACTAAGAGCCCTAACTGGTGTGACTCCCGAACACCCACCTTTCACCCCAGGCCTTCGGTGGGACTTGGCAAGAGTGGAGCATCAGCTGGTCACAGACCAGAGCAGAGAGCACGCGTGCCACATGTGAGGCCCTGGGCCTGACCCCTGGTCCACATCTGACAATTTTTTTTAAAGATTTATTTATCTTTTAAAATTTACATTTGAGGTCGGGTGGTAGCGCAGTGGGTTAAATGCATGTGGCGCAAAGCGCAAGGACCAGTGCAAGGATCCCAGTTTGAGGTCCCGGCTCCCCACCTGCGGGGGGGGGGTCGCTTCACAGGCAGTGAAGCAGGTCTGCAGGTGTCTATCTTTCTCTCCCCGTCTCTGTCTTCCCTCCTCTCTCGATTTCTCTCTGTCCTGTCCCACAACAACAACAGCAATGACAATAATAATAATGACGACAACAACAAGGGCAGCAAAATAGGAAAAATAGCCTCTAGGAGCAGTGGATTTGTAGTGCAGGCACTGAGCCCCAGCAGTAACCCTGGAGAAAAAAAAAGATTAAATAAAACACATAAACACACACATATATTGCCTCCAGGGTTATCGCTGGTGCTCAGTGCCTGCACCATGAATCCACTGCTCCTGGAGGCCATTTTTTCCCAATTTGTTGCCCTTGTTGCTGTTGTTATTGTTATTGTTGTCATTGTTGTTGGGTAGGACAGAGAAAAATCAAGAGAGAAAGGGAAGACAGAGGGGGGAAGACACCTGCAGACCTGCTTTACCGCTTGTAAAGTGACCCCCCTGCAGGTGAGGAGCCAGGGGCTCGAATGGGGATCCCTGTACCGATTCCTACACTTCGCGCCATGTGCACTTAACCCACTACACTACCGCCTGACCCCCTAAATAAAACATATTTTAAGATAATGATAGGAGTAGGGGTCTATAGCATAATGGTTATGCAAAGAGTCTCTCCTGCCTGAGGCTCCAAAGTCCCAGATTCAATTCCCTGCACCACCATAAGCAAGATCTGAGAAGGGCTCTGATAAAATAAGTAAAATAAATAAATGGTAAAAATATAATGATACTAATAAAAAGCATTGATAAACCTAGTCTAATATGGACATCACCTATGAGCAAGTGAATCCACAGAGGATGGAAAATCCACAGGAATACAGCACTTGAATCTGATTTGTGAAAAGTTTGACATGGGGTGACTTTTTAAAAAATTACTCATGTTGGGGCCAGAAGATACCTCAGTTGGTAGGTGCACACCTTACCATGTGTGAGGCCTTGGCATTGAGGCCCAGCACCACACCGGAGCACCATGAGTAGTACTGGGGAAGCTCCATGGATGGCAGAACAGTACTATGGAGTTTGTCTCTCCCCTCCCCCCAGTCTGTCTTTATCTGAAATAAGAAAGGATTAAAAAAAAATTCTGGGAGGGGGTAAGGGAGGGCTGGGTAGTTGCACACCTGCCTGAGCACATGCTATCATGGGCAAGGACATGGTTTCAAGCCCCCACTCCCCACCTGCTGAGGAGAAGCTTCATGAGCAGTGATGCAGGTCTGCAACTGTTTCTGTGTCTCTCAATTTTTCTCTGTTCTATCAAATAAAAAAGAAAAAAAAAAAAGGAAAAATGACTACCTGGAGCGGTGGGTTCCTAGTGCTGGCACCGAGCCCCAGCGACAACCCTGGTGGCAATAACATAATCAGCTGGGGCACAGTGGCACTGTGTGTGTGTGAGGCCCTGGTGACACACACATAGGGCTCACAACAAACACTGAGCAAACTGATCATTCTCATGACTGTTGCCTACGTGGACAGTGGCTGTCTGGGTCACACTAGCTGTGTGAGGGGCCCATCATTCACCAAAAACCACTGGCAATAGACTGACAGGAGGCCTTTACTCCTGCAGGCACCAGGAAATAAACTGAGGGCCTCGTGATGCTGGATCCCACTACTGAGTTTCCTCCCCAGGCTGGTGACTTGATGCTTTTTAAAAAAATTTTATTTATTTTCCCTTTTGTTGCCCTTGTTGTTTAACATTGTTGTGGTTATTTATGTCATCGTTGTTGGATAGGACAGAGAGAAATGGAGAGAGGAGGGGAAGACAGAGAGAAGGAGAAAAAGATAGACAGACACCTGCAGACCTGCTTCACCGCAGACCGGCTTCACTGCTTGTGAAGCGACTCCTCTGCAGATGGGGAGCCGGGGCTCGAACCGGGATCCTTACTCTGTCCTTGTGCTTTGCGCCACGTGCGTTTAACCCGCTGCACCACCGCCCGACTCCCTGATGCTTGGTTTTGACAGAGAAAGAGAGAGGAGATAGGGACAGACAGACACAGAGAAGGGAGCCACCATAGCACTGCTCTACCATCCACGGTACTCCCAGCTGGTGCCAGTACTCAAACCCAGGGCCTCACACGTGGTGACCTGTCTGCTCTACTGTTGAGCCAGCCCCTGGTTTGAAAGCAAACTGGTTAAAACATAAACGTAGCTCCCCACATCTACACAACCACATAGGCATGGCTCTCACGGGGACAGCAAAAAGCAGCATCTCCTATGCAACAGAACCCAGTCCTTGAATTATTCATGGCAGGCTCGCTATTACCGGCAAGACAGAGAAAACGGAGCCGGCTAATGTTCCCAGCTTCTATTGTGAGTAGCAGGACTATTATGCCTAGCAGTTGTCGAGTTCTACGATCACTATCATGGTCAATCTGTTCGTTTTAATTTTAGTTTGGTCATCCTTTTTAAAATTTTTTTTAGACACTTGTATTTGTGGCAGTGTGATGGAACAGAGCTCCAACACTAAACTAAAAATGTGAAATCAGAAATTTACTTTTGCTAGAGCTAGGGTGTCCTGTGTACACGCTTTCATTGCTAGCAGGTCTTTCTCTTCTTCTTCTTCAGATAGAGAGACAAAGAGAGATAGAGACTCAGAGACAGGGAGAGACAGCAGACCTTCAGGTGGTGAGAAGTTGTGGCCAACACCACATGGGAGAACCATGATTCTAGAGGGGAAGCTCTGGTGCTGTGGTGACTCTCCTTGCCCCTTTGTCTCTGTCCAGAGCATGAAATCATGCACTCAATACCAAACAAACCAAAAGAAAAGAGTGGGGGCATTCTTCCCTTTGCAGAGCTCACACACCTGAGGGTAAGCTGGTGGAGTCTTGTTCCCTCAGAGAAAAAGCAAAACAGGAAGAAGCGGAGTGGCTAAAGAAGTGGGTGAGGCCCTGCCTTGAGTCGGACAGCACACCTTCAGCTGAGTGGCAGGAGTCCGATGGAGGGACAGTTCCAGGTGGCGTGGACGCTGTCAGCCCGCTGTGGCCATCAAGACTGAGCTGGCAGGGCTGGATCAGAAGGATCCAGGCCACTGAGTGCCCCATTCCAGGACAGGCCCTGTGGGAGATAATGATCTTTTCCTTCAAGGAGTGTTCTCCCTGACGTACCTGTTGGCAGGCACGTTACCTTTGTATAAACATCCCTCCTGCTTCTCTCAGAGCCCATGTGACTAGGAGTGGGTGGTCACATCTGTAAAACTGTGTGTGACCCAAAGCAGGGCTTTGAAAGGAGTCTCCCTCACCCCCACCCCAAGACATGGCCCTCTGCCTCTTCTAGCGTGACATAAGACTGTGATTCCAGATGTCAGGCTCAGGTAAAAACTAGTAAAGTCATGGGTATATTCCCTTGGAATATACCTAAAATAGACCTACTAGCTATTTCCAAAACTGAGACCCCAAATCTTCATCTGCAGCATTTCAGCCTTTAGGTTCATGTTTAGTCAACAATTTGTATGGCTTTATATGTTAACTCCTTTTTCAGCCACCAGGTTCCATATGATACCGTGATGCCAACTGTACTTCCCTGGACAGACACCCCACCAATGTAACCTGGAGCTCCACTTCCCCAGAGCCCCGCCACTCTAGGGAAAGAGAGAGACAGGTTGGGAGTATGGATCCACCTGCCAACGCCCATGTACAGCGGGGAAGCAATTACAGAAGCCAGACCTTCCACCTTCTACACCTCATAATGACCCTGGGTCCATACTCCCAGAGGGATAAAGAATAGGAAAGCTATCAGAGGAGGGGAGGGGATATGGAGTTCTGGTGGTGGGAATTGAACCCCTATTATCTTATGATCCTGTTAGTGTTTCCATTTTATAAATAAAAATTTTTAAAAAGTTCAGGCCCCTGGCTCCCCACCTGTAGGGAAGCCGCTTCACTGTCTTCCCCTCCTTTCTCCATTTCTCTTTGTCCTATCCAACAATGACAACATAAATAATAACAACAATAATAAAAACACAAGGGCAACAAATAGGGGGTGAAAAAGCAAATTTAAAAAAAGAATAGAGAAGCTATCAAGGAAGGGGATGGGATATGGAGTTCTGGTGGTGGAAATTGTGTGGAATTGTACTCCTCTTATCTTATGGTCTTGTCAGTGTTTCCATTTTATAAATAAATTAAAAAAAAAAATATTGTGGGGAGTTGAGCGGTAGCGCAGCGAGATAAGCACAGGTGGCACAAAGTGCAAGGACCGGTGTAAGGATCCTGGTTCGAGCCCCCGGCTCCCTACCTGCAGGGGAGTCGCTTTGCAATCAGTGAAGCGACTCCCCTGCAGGTGGGGAGCTGGGGGATCAAACCGGGTCCTTATACCGGTCCTTGCATTTTGCGCCACCTGCACTTAACCTGCTGCGCTATGGTAGCCTGACTCCTGAAATTGCCCATGTTTAATATTCCCGAGGACATAGGAACACGGGGCTCCCAAGAGGGTAGGAGAAGTACTTTTTGAACTATTCTAACTGCAAGGCAACTCAGAAATCAGAGGTATGCTTGGGCCTCTGCTCAGGACGGGTGTCCAGGGGCCTAAGGGTCTCTGGAGATTCACAGATCCACCAGAGAGGAGTCTGCTGGGTGGGGTAAAGGGGGCAGAGATAGCAGCTGTGAGATTGCAGAGGCCTGCTTGACACCAACACCATTCAGGCAGCTGCCCTGCTCTGCTGCTCCCTGGCAGACAGTGGGCACCTCACTTGCACCAGCACAACTGTCCTCACAGAGGCGTCCTGGGACAGATGGCGTAGGGTTTCGGCCAGAGAGAGCTAAGCTGGGGGTTCCTCACTGAGGATGGCCTGTGGGCTCTCCCTGTCTGCCTCGCCGACTGTCCACTGAGCTACAGTGGCTTTCTGGAAGTTGACAGTGTACAAGAAAGCAACTTGGGCCAGGAGGTGGCACACCTGATTAATTGCACACGTTATCATGCTTAAGGACCCGGTTCAAGCCCTTGCTCCCCACCTGAAAGGGGGAAGCTTCATGAGTGGTGCAAGTCTCTCTCTTCCTTTCCTATTTCTCTCTGTTTATATCTAATAAAATATTTTAGAAGAAAGCAACTTGTGGGGCCAGGAAGTGGTACACTTGATTGAGTGTACAAGTTACAATGTGCAAGGACCAGGGTTTGAGTCCCTGGTCCCCATCTGTAGGGGGAAAGCTTTGCAAGCAGCGGCACTGGGTTGCAAGTGTTTCTCTGTCTCTTTCCCTATCTCCCCCTTCCCTCTTGATTTCTGGCTGTCTCTGTCCAATAAAGATAATAAAAGAAAAGAAAGAAAGAAACTTGAAAAAAGTTTTCTTTCTTGAAGTATGGTCTGTGGGTAGGTCTGACTGAGATAGGGAGGCCAGGGGACAGCTGAAAGAGGCTGTGGCCTGTCACACAGGGGCACTGGGGAGTAGAGGCTGGAGGCTGGGGATTCAGATGAGTGTGTGACATAGGAGAGTTCGGCAGGCAACTGCCCACGTGGGGTGTCAACACACAGCAGGTGGGAAGCTGCAGGCCACAGGCACTGCGCCACGGGATTGAAAATAGCCTGGAAACCAGGAAGTGGGGGGGGGGGGCAACACAGCGGAAGACAGACTACAGCCTGGACTAGAGCTAGCACCAGCCACCATGAACTACCACTGTCAAGTCAGTCCTCAGCTCTGCTAGCTCTTGTTTTATTTTATTTTTTTTATTGTTGTTGTAGTTATTACTGTTGTTGTTACTGATGTCGTTGTTGGCTAGAACAGAGAGAAATAGAGAGAGGAGGGGAAGACAGAGAGGGGGACAGAAAGATAGACACCTGCAGACCTGCTTTACTCCCCTGCAGGTGGGGAGCTGGGGGCTCAAACCCGGATCCTTACACCGGTCCTTGCGCATTGCGCCACGTGCGCTTAACCCGCTGCGAAGGCCACTTTTTTTTTTTGCCTCCAGGGTTATCGCTGGGGCTCAGTGCCAGCACTATGAGTCCACTGCTCCTGGAGGCCATTTATTTCCATTTGTTGTTGGTGTCCATGGGGCGGGGCCATGGCTGGAGGGCACCTGTGCTAGTCCTGCCTTGGTCAAGGCCCAGCCGTCCACTCCTGGCCCCGCCCATTGGCGCTGCCTTGGCCCTGCCCCTTTGGCAATGCCTAGGCTCTGCCCTCCACCCTGAACCTGCCCCTCCACCCCCGCCCACCCTGGTCCAGCCCCTGCCCTCCACACCTGGCCCTTCCCCATTGGCAGTGCCCCGGCCCCGCCCCCAACCATTGGCCCCGCCCTCCACACGGCCCCGCCCACTGGTACTGTCCCCGCCCCATAGGTACATACCCCCGTCCCCACGCCTGGCCCCGCCCCCGGCCCAGCCTGGCCCGGCGCGCCCACCTTGCGAGTAGAGCAGGATCTGCATCTCCAGTAGCACGCAGGTGAAGAGTTGCACCAGGTTCTCCAGCCCCAGCAGCTCGCAGGCCTCGCGCAGTGGGTAGTCGCACAGCGGCAGCTCGCCGGGCCCGGGCCGCTGGCACACCACGGGCTCATACACGCCGTGAAACTTGAGCGAGCGGCCGGGCGGCGGCAGGGGCACCTCGTACAGCACGTTGTGGATGTAGCTCTCGAGCGGCAGCGGCGGCGGCTGCGGGCCGGCTACGGCGCGGTGCAGCTGCAGCAGAAAGCGGCGGCAGGCGCGCATGAAGGGCAGCGGCGTGACCAGGCACAGGCTCTTGGACACGAACAGCGTGTCGCGGCCCACGTCGTACGAGTCACCGTCGGGGGCGGCGCCCGCCCGCTGCTCGGCGCGGTGCATCTGGTACAGCGTGTGCATGGCAGCGCACATCTGCCGGCTTCGCACCTCCTCGAAGAAGGTGAGCACCGCGCCGTAGGTGCGCGAGCCGTCCTCGCGCGTGATGAGAAACGAGTGGAACTGCGGCTCCCGGGGGTCGGCCTGCGTCCGGAAGGACAGCCCCTTGGGCATGCACAGCTGGGGGTGGGGCGGGGGCGTCAGAGGGGCTGCTGCAGCCGGTGGCCCCCTCCCCACGACGGGCTCAGGGCCCCGGTGCCACCCAGCTGCTCACCCAGCTGCTCGGCACAGGCGGGGCGAGAATCAGCTGTGCAGGGCCAGGGGCAGGAGTCAGTGACCAAGGACCAGGGGTCAGTGACTAGGGGCCGGGGGTAGGGGCCAGGGACAGGACCAGGGGTCAGTGACCAAGGGCCAGGACCAGGGTCAGGGGTCAGCAACTAGAGGCCAAGACCAGAGTCAGGGGCGGAAGGCAGGGGCAAAGGTCAGGGCCTGGGGGTCAGTGACCAGGGGCTGGGGCCAGGGCCAGGGCCTGGCTCAGCAGATGGCACCAGGAGCTCCACGGACAGCACAGCAATGCTATAGGCTCTCTTCTCTCTCTATCTCAATGGAAAAATCACCCAGGAGCAGGAAAATCATGCATGCACAAGGCCATGCACACACAGACACAGATACACATGGCCACAGAAACACACACAGACACACATAGGAGGCTCTAGACAACAGACAGATGCACACACACACACACACACACAGCCCCAGACAAACACACACAATGCCATAGACACACACACAAAGTCATAGAAATACACAGACACATGAAGCCCCAGACATGTGCATGTTAAAAAAATAAAAAAGGGAACTAAACTGAGAACTCTCAGTAGTACTGCACATGGGAGAAGCCCTAGCTTCATGAAGCTAGAGATAGAAAGAGGCGGGGGTTGGGGTGGGGAGAAGCAATTGGCACAATTAGACCTGCAGGGGGGAATGCCCCTCTTAGTCTTGGGAACAACTGTCTGAGGAGGGGCCGAGGTGGGGCCTTCTCAAGGCCCCATCTGCCTTCACATTAAGGTTGCCAGGTCCAGCGGCCCTGGAGGCTTGCAGTGGGAGGGCACAGGCCTTGCAGACACAAGGCCCCTGGTATCCCATGCCAAGGTGGTGCTGCAGCCTCCCTCATGAAATACATAAGCCAAGAGGCTGTGAGCCCCCTCCTGACATTCTGAAGGATGACTACTGATACTTTCTCATCCCCAGGACCGGGAAGAAGGCTGGTTTGATCCCCCCCCCCCCCCCCCCGCTGGAGCTTAGGGCACAGGGCACACAGCACACGGCAGCTGTGAAGGAGAGATGACTGCCTCTGACTCAGCCTGCCGGTCCCTCCTTCCCCATGTCCCCACTGTGATCCAGAGGCACTGTCACCTGAGTCAGCCCACAGCTCTGACTCACTCCGTGGGGGCAGCTCTGACTCACTCTGTGGGGGTGGGCTCTCCCGGCCTCACAGACCACAGGGCTACAGCACTGATTGTACCTGAGCAGCTGCCAACCTCCCCTATCCCCCGACCCCCAGCACACACACACACACAGTCATCACATTTACAGGAAGAGCTTGCCAGGAGGGTGCTTCAGGGAGGACCCACCTTCCAGGCTCTGGGTAACAGGTGTGAGGTGTCCATAGTCCCTTCCTCTAAGCCAAACCTGGCAGGCCCTAGACTGTGGCTGGGAACTCGGCTCCCCTTCCATCTAGGGGCTGAGCCGCTACCTCAACGGCAGGCATGCTTTCTGGAAGCCCAAGACGGAGCCGGCCTACTGGTTAGTTTGAGCATCTCCTGTGCCCCTCGATCGGGCCTCACTGACTAACACACCCCCTCCCCATGGCCTCGGGAGAGAGTGGCTGTCCAGGCAGACCACAGGAACAGTCCCTGAGGTGGGCTCACAGTGCTGCCCTGGGCCTCTCGTGATGTGTTGCTATGCTTCACATTGGTTTGGTCTCGCTTTCCCCCCGCCGGGAGATGTGGTTTAGCCCCTGCTAGTTTCATGCCTCTCTTTCTCCCCGCCCCCTATGCTACGTAGTTCCAGAGTTCTGGCAGAGCCGCTGGAGTAGAAGGATGCAGGACAGATCTGTGTGGTGATTGGTTTGGGTTAGTTTATGAATCGTTGTTCGTGAATAAAGAAATACAGCTTCCTGGCCCAGCCGTGTGTCTGCGAGTCTCTGTTTACCGCTGCGAAGCTAGCCTGGCCAGCTGGAGCCCCAAACATTAACGACAGTGATGTCACGTGTTTGCCTAGTGTTTGCCTAGGCATCGTGGCCAGAAGGTTGGAAGTGCCCTGCCCACTGCCCCACAACTTCCAAGCCCACTCTCTAGTCACACTCCCAAGAGAGGGTGACATGGAAGACTCTTTACCACTTACTTTCTGCCTCTCCATCTCCCTCTTCCTTTCTCCCTTCTTTCATTTATCTGACTATGTAGTTATTTATTTTTTTGTCACCAGGGTTATTGCTGGAGTTCAGTGCCTGCATAACAAATCTACCACTCCCGGTGGCTTTCCTCCTCCCCCTTTTTTATTTGATAGGACAGAGAGAAACTGAGAGGGGCAGGGAGAAAGGGAGAGAGGCAGAGAGACACCTGCAGCTCTGCTTCACCACTCACAAAGCTTTCCCCCCCCTGCAAGTGGGGACTGGGGGCTTGAACCTGGGTCCTTGTGCATTGTTACGTGTGTGCTGAACCAGGTGTGCCACCACTTAGCCCCTCACAATTTTATTTTTATTTTTTTGCTGCTTGGGATTGCTGTCCTGCTTCTCTTGACAAACTCTCTTTTTTAATTTCAATATCAGATATGGAGAGACAGAGAGGAGAGACACCACTCCCCCACTTGTGAAATTTCCTGTGATGCTCCCATGTGGGGCAGGGACTTGAGCTTTCAAGACTTCTCGAGAAATGTGAATTCTATTGGGTCAATTATCTCCCAGCACCCATGCAACCCATTTTTATTCTTTGTTCTTATTTTGCTTTGCTTTGATTTATTTTTTTTTTGGGGGGAGAGACCCCAGAGCACCATTTGGCTCTGGTACACACGGTGCTGGGGGCTGAACCTAGGGCCTCTGGGGACTCAAGCACTCAAGTCTGGCACCTAACTGCTGAGCCTTTTGTTGGCTCATTTTTAAGGATGCAACCAATCTAGCAGAACATCCCATAAACAGTCTGAGTCAGCAGAGAAGCCTGAGATGGCCAGGCCGGGCCAGGGGCTTGGGCTCTATTCTGGAGGTACTGATGTGTTGGTCAGCTCTGTGCAGTACAGTTCTCTCTGCCTAAGGGCATTTACACTGATTTATTTATATTTGCATAAACATTTCTGAACCAGCAGAGACAGAGAGACATAAAGAGCAGTCAGCTGAGCTGCTGTGTCCCCTGCCAGTTTTGCTTTTCCATGCTATTTGTACAGGGACTCCTCATGGAGCCGAGTTCTGGCCATCGGGGTGCTAGATGTCTGCGTGAAACCAGGGGCCCTTGTTCCCTGTGCTGCTGCTGCTGCTAGTTAAAGGAATGATGGATATTCCAGAAGGAGGTGGCACTTTGGACTGGGATTTCGCTGACGGCAAGAACAAAGCTTTCCATCTTTGGGGGGTGGGGTGGGGGGATAAATTACAGCTTGATGCAAACATGCTTCCTCATAAATCAGAGGGGCACTAAACCAAGGACCAAATGTAGGCTGTGGTGGCGGGGTTTGCAGCAGTAATCAAGCTAACCCGCGGAACACAAGCCTCTGTCTGCATTTACCCAGCAGAGGGAAACTCAGGCTGCTTCCAGACAGTGACCTCTGAGGCCAAGGGTAAAGAAAATGTCAGGGCTGGGGAGACAGCACAATGGTTCTGCAAAAGGCTTTCCTGCCTGAGACTCTGAGGTCCCAGGTTCAACCCCCAGCACCACCATCAGCCAGAGCTGAGCAGGGCTCTGGTGAAGGGTAAAGAAAGAGGGAGCAAGGGAGGGAGGGAGAGAAAAAAAAGGAAAGTTAAATATTGAGGCTCAGAAGTACAAGGAACTGAATTCAATCCCTGAATACACCAGAGTGATGTTCTGGTTCTCTCTCTTTACTCTGTCTCTTGTAAACAAACAAACAAACAAACACACACACAAACACATATTTAAAAAAGAAAAAGTGTCATGGACAGACCAGGGGAAGTGATAACTGCTGTAAGGACGAATGTGTCAGCAGATGCTAACACAGACATCTCACTATAATCCCTGCAAAGGTGCGAAATAAGGAAAACACATCAAATCTGGACTCTTGGCCCACCATGGGCTGCCAAGGAGATAGCTCAGCAGGTAGAGTATAACTTGCATGCCTGAAGGCCCTGAGTTTGAACCTTATCACCAACTTTTCAAGCTGCATACACCAGAGTGGTGCTGTGTCTCTCATAAAGTCGACAAGGTTGGGAGCTGACAAGAGGGCTCACCTGGAAGAGTGCCTGATTGGCTCTGCACGCAATCCAGGTGTGAGCCTGGCCCTTGTCTCAGTGGGGGAAGCTTCAGTGCTGTGGTTCTCGTTCTCTCTCTCTCTCTCTGCCTCCAGGATTATTGCTGGGACTTGGTGCCGGCACTATGAATCCACTGCTCCTGGCAGCTGTTTATTCTATTTTATTTGACAGGACAGAAAGAATTGAGAGGGAGGGGAGACAGAGAGGGAGAGAGAAAGACACCTGTAGACCTGCCTCACAGATTGTGAAGCATCCCCACTGCAGGTGGGGATCATGGACTTGAACTTGGATCTTTGTGTGAAACCTTGCACTTAGTACTATGTGCACTTAATCAGGTATGCCACCGCCTGGCCTCCTCTCCCTCTTTTTCTCTAACTGAAAAAGCTGAGTCAGGATGGTAAAGTTCCAGCATTGACAAAATAAAACAAGAAAACCAGGCTGGGAGGTAAAAGATTCATAGAACGTGTGCCTTATTATGCAGGCAGCTCTGGGTTTGAACCCCTGAACCACATGGGAACACCACGGACAGCACCAGGAGGAGTGCCAGGGATGGTATAGCAGTGCTGGGGTGTCTCTCCTCTTTGTTTTCTCTCTGTTCCTCTAAAATAAAGAAGTGAGCAAGTTGGCTCAAGCAAGGCAATGCACTCAGCAGTGATACTGTACACACACAAGGTCCGATGTCAAAAACAAGCAGAAAACAGACAACAAATGAACGGCCCTGGAGGCTTAGTCCACCACAGTCCCTTCTGTGCTGGCCCACCTGCTTTCATCTGCTTACTCTGGGGCCCCTGGCTTTCATATTCAGAGCATTCACACAGATCAGAGATGCTTTCTGTTACTATTACTACTACTACTATACTCTACTATTACTACTACTATACTGTTACTACTACTACTATTACAATTATCATCATCATCATCATCATCACTACTAATATTTTGCCACCACGGTTTTTGCTGGGACCTTGCATCTACAAGATCCCTGCACTCCCAACAGACTCTTTAAAAAAAAAAAATTTATTCCTTTGTGTTGCCCTTGCTTTATTGTTGTAGTTATTATTGTTGTTGTTATTGATGTCATTGTTGTTGGATAGGACAGAGAGAAATGGAGAGAGGAGGGGAAGTCAGAGATGGGGAGAGAAAGATAGACACCTGCAGACCTGCTTCACCACCTGTGAAGCGACTCCCCTGCAGGTGGGGAGCTGGGGGCTGGAACTGGGATCCTTAAGCCAGTCCTTGCGCTTTGCACCACCTGCACTTAACCCGCTGGGCTACCGCCCAACTCCCTTAGTTTTCTTTTAAAGAGGGAGAGAAGGCTGGGGAGACAGCATGATACTGCTGCAAAAGCCTTTCATGCCAGAGGCACCAAAGGTCCTGGGTTCAATCCTCAGCACCACCATAAACCAGAGCTGAGTAAGACTCTGAGTTTTTTTTTTTTTAAGTGAGAGACAGAGGCAGGGAGAGAAGGGGAGGCATGTGGCACTGTGGCACTGCTCATGAAGCCTCTTCTTTGCACAGTGCTCCCATGTGTGGGCTGGGGGCTCAAGGCTGGGCCTTCAGGTATGGCCAAGGATGTGTTCTCCTGGGTATTCTATCTGGCCCCAGAGATAAGCATGTCATCCAGGCTCCTGCACAGGACCATTCTCTATGACCTGAAAGTGTAACTACTGCCTTTCTTAGTGGCTCTCCTGATTGGTGGGAGTGTGGACCTCATTTGAATTCCTCCCATGGATCTTGCTCTCCTCCTCCCATGCTGCTGAGGTCCGGGCCCCAGCACATGTACCCCCTGAACAGGAAGACCAAGGTCACACTCCCTCTCCAGGTAAACAGAGACACAGTCCTTCTCAAAGCATCTGGAATCAACCAACTGCAACACAGCTGGACTTAGGGAACACGGGTGTCAAGGGTCAGCTGAAACACCGGATAAGTTGCTGGTGCTTCAGGAGTTCTGTGTCCCACTTGTGGAAAAAGGGGGTCATATCATCTCTCTCTTTTTTAAATATTTACTTATTTATTTTCCCTTTTGTTGCCCTTGTTGTTGTAGTTATTATTATTGTTGTTATTGATGTCGCTGTTGGATAGAACAGAAAGAAATGGAGAGAGGAGGGGAAGACAGAGAGAGGGAGAGAAAGATAGACACCTGCAGACCTGCTTCACCGCCTGTGAAGTGACTTCCCTGCAGTTGGGGGGCTGGAGCTCAAACCGGGATTCTTACTCCAGTCCTTGTGCTTCACGCCATGTGTACTTAACCTGCTGCACTACCGCCCAACTCCCCCATATCATCTCTCTTACAGAGAGAGTTGGGGGAGGCAGTGCAGGAATGCTTGTGGTGTGATGGCATTGGAAGCTTGGTGCTGGGTGAGAACACACACATACACACACATACACCCCTGAGTGTAACTACACTCCTGAACTTGTATAATACTGTAGTCCCGAGTCAAGTCAACTACAATACATTAAGAGCTAAAACTTAGGGGACAGGAGCTAGCACCAGAGGTAGTGCACCTAACTCTCCTGCCTGAGTCTCTGAGCTCCTAGGTTCCATCCCAGCAATACTGTCTGCCAGAGCTGAGCAGGCCTCCGGGCCCTCTCTCTACCTTTCTCTGACAATCATTAAAAATAAATAAATATTTTTTACAAAGCAATAAAAAGGAGGGGGTAGATAACATAATGACTATAAAAAGACACTCTCAAGCCTGAGGCTCCAAGGACCCAGGTTTAATCCCCAGTACCACCATCAACCAGAGCTGAGCAGGGCTCTTGTAAGGGGGGGGGGGGGCAATAAAAAGATAAGATAGGGAGTCAGGCAGTAGGTAGAGCAGTGGGTTAAGCGCACATGGCGTAAAGTGCAAAGACTGGCATAAGGATCCTGGGTCGACCCCTCAGCTCCCCACCTGTAGGGGAGTCGCTTCACAAGCGGTGAAGCAGGTCTGCAGGTGTCTGTCTTTCTCTCCCCCTCTCTGTCTTCCCCTCCTCTCTCCATTTCTCTGTCCTATCCAACAATGACAACAACAACAATAACTATAACAATAAAACAACAAGGGCAACAAAAGGGAATAAATAAATAAATATTTAAAAAAAGATAAGCATTACCAGTCTCTTTCCTTTTCTACCACTTTCTCTCCTTCCTCCCTCCCTACCACCCCCCTTCCTCCCTTCCTCTCTTCCTCATGAGAGAGAGAATCAGAACATCATTTTCTGGAATAGTTGATGCTGGGATCAAACTCAGGACCTCAAGCATACAAGTCCAACTCCCTAGTCACTGTACTACCTTCTGTGTCACTTTTTTTTTTGTAGTTATGAATAAATGGGAGTGTGGGCAGGAAGCCAGTTCAGCAAGTGGTTAGGCCTGTGTCTGAGCCTCAGCACCACACGGGAGGGCCACAGGACCAGGTTGGAGAGAGACACGTGCAGCTCTGCTCCATTACTCATGAAGCTTCTCCCCTGCAGGATGGGACTGGGGCCTTGAACCTGGGTCCTTGAGCATGGTAATGTGTGTGCTCTGCCAGGTGTGTCACTGCCTGGTTCTGACAAATGATCATTTTTAAGCCTAAAGAACAGTGGATACTGGTCCAGGAGGTGGCACGGTGGATAAAGCACTGGACTCTCAAAGCATGAGGTCCCGAGTTCAATCCCAGGCAGCACATGGACCAGAGTGATGTTTTGTTCTTTTCTTCTCCTCCTGTCTTTCTCATTAATAAATAAAATCTTTTTTTTTTTTTTAAAAAGTGGATACTAAAAGTCTCCTTATCTGTCAAAAGAATACAACTATTTTTGGTGACACTATGGAAATTTTTATCTGCTTATTTTGGGGTTGTTTTACACATACCAAGGATTCACATAAATCAGAGTAAAGAGAAAACCCACAGGATTCAATAAGTTATGCTCATGTTAACATGAACAAAACTTGCATTTGGACGCAGACCCAGGCTATAATCACAAGTGTAAACAAGAACCAGAGGGGGCCCAGATGGTGGTACACCTGGTTGAGTGCACATGTTACAGTGCACAAGGACCCAGTTTGGAGCCCCCTGCTCCCCATCTGCAGGGGGAAACCTTCATAAGTGGTGGAGCAGGGTTGCAGGTGTCTCTCTGTCTCTCTTCCTCTCTATTCCCCCCTCCCCTCTTGATTTCTGGCTGTCTCTATCCAATAAATAAATAAAGATAATAAAGAAATTAAAAACAGTGGTCTGGGAGGTAGCACAGTGGATAAAGCATTGGATTCTCAACCATGAGATCCCGAGTTTGATCCCTGGCAACACATGTACCAGAGTGATGTCTGGTTCTTTCTCTTCTCCTATCTTTCTCATGAATAAATAAATAAATAAATAAATAAATAAGAAATAAGAAATTAAAAACAAACAAGAACTAGAATGGCTCAAATGTACAGAATAGTACCTAGCTTATACAACTGTTTATATCAAGAATGGAACCAAGAGGGACAGTGCGGTTTGTCTGCAGGGGTCTCATGCCATCCCAGCTGTCACTGTCACCACATGAAGGAGAGGCTGCAGGAAGGAAGGAGAGGACAGAGGCCACGTACCATGTTCACCGCATCCTGGTCGAAGGGGCTCCATTCTACGTTCTGGGGGAAGTGGGCCAGCACTTTGGACTTGAATGTTCTTCTCAAAGGACTCTGGTCAAAATTCTCACCTACAACAGATCATGGACAATCAGTTAATCTCATTCTCAAAGACAAGCTGCAAACTCATTATTTTTATTTTGTAGGTGTGTTGATTGATGACATGAAAATCTCATCCAACGTGTACCTTGACCTATCTGAGCTGTAAGATTCCCAGTGGATAACTGGAAAAGAACTGTTAGTAAGCAAACTACAGAGGGCCAGGCGGTGGGGCACTGAGTTAAATGCACATAGTATGAAGCACAAGGATCCCAGTTTGAGCCCCTGGCTCCCCACCTGCAGGGAAGTCTCTTCACAGGCAGTAAAGCAAATGTGCAGGTGTCTGTCTTTTTCTCCCCCCCATCTTCTCTTCCTCTCTTCACTTCTCTTTGTCCTATCCAACAAAACGGGGAGGGGGGAAGCCACTAGGAGCAGTGGATTTGTAGTGCTGGCACCAAACCTGAGCAATAACACTGGAGGCAAAAGAGAAAGAAAAAAGAAAACTACACAGGGGTGAGCAGTGGCACACTCAGTTAAGCACACACAATACAAAGTGCAAGGACCCATGCAATGGGCCGGTTCAAGCCCCCGCTCCCCACCTGCAGCAGGGACGATTTATAAGCAGTGAAGCAGGTCTGCAGGTGTCTCCCTTTCTCTTCCCCCTCCTCTCTCAATTTCTCTCTGTCCTATCCAATAAAATAGGGGAAAAAGAAAAAAATGGCTGCCAGGAGCCCCTAGTGGATTTGTAGTAAAGGCAGCAAGCCCCAGTGATAACCCTGGAGATAAAACAAACAAACAAAAAAACTACAGTATCTGGGAGATAGCTCACCTGGTAGAGTGCATACTCTGGCACCACATAGGAGCACCATGAACAACACTGAGGGAAGCACCATGAACGGTGGTATGGTGCTGTGGTCTCCTCTCTCTTTCTTGCTCTCTCTTTCTCCCTCCCTCTCTCTCCCATCCACCCTTCCTCAGTCTCTATCTTAAATATAAAGGGGCGGGGAAAAAAAGAAGTCTGCTGGAAGCCATACAACCGTACATGCAAGAGGCCCCTGCAGGCAAATCAATCAGTCACTACTTGAAAGTTCAGCAACTGAATTTTACAATCCTATTAAAAATAAAAAACCCTCAAGACTGTCTCAACAATCCTTGCTGTAACTAAATTACTGTCCTCATTCCAAGATGTGATGATAAAAAAAAAATCTATTTGGCATATCTGATTCCCTCAAGAAGCGCCTTGAATTAAGCGAATCATTATGTATTCAGATCTTGACATTTCTTCTAAGCACAGGGCCCCGCCTGGCAGTGCTCACAAAGTAAGCTGGCTCCAGCTCCCACAAACACATATTTGCAAGCGTCAGGATTTATAAGAAGCACAATTGAGGAGCTCGTCCGAGGGGCTCCTCTGCTCATGAGAAGTTTAAGTTAGAGCCCTGGCACTTCAGGGAGCTACGCTGTGGTGATGTGTCTCTGTGTGTCTCTCTGTCTCTATCTGAAAAAGTTATCAGCCCAAAAAGAAATTTGGTCCACACTCACAGCAGGGGAAGATGTAACAGGGGGAAGATGACCAGAGGGCTGTGAATCCCAAGTCCATCAGGACCCGGAAAGAGAAGAGGAAAAAAGGAAGGACATTCAGAAGTACTAACAGGTGTAAGTGTGACTTGGAAAGGAAGAGAAAATGGGACCATGGGGGAAAATGGGCAAATATATACAAATATAGACAGACAGTTGTAGAAATAATAGTTAACCTTAGAAGAACTGCTGTAGCTACAATGGAGAGGGTGGGGACCCAGAACTCTGGGCGTGGGAACATTGTGGAATTATATTCCTATTATAATTTTGCAATCAATATTAAGTCACTAATAAGATAAGAAAAAAGTCTGGAGTGGAGGAACCCTGGTGAAAAACCAAGCAAACACAATTGGGGATGTGATTACTGAGTTGTCTATTTTTCTTTTCCTCCCTAAATTGTCATCTAGTTTAGTAGAAAGGACACATTAAACACACTAATTGCTGAAAAGAAACAAGTTACTCTCGGTCAAATGAATCACCTACTGGAATTCAAAATAGGAGACACTTGGCTTTGACACACACGTAAGGAGGCTCACTGCTGGCTGTCAGCTCAGCGTTTTATCTACTGGCTACTCAATCCCGTCAGTTTTTAGGAGAACCTCGACCCCCTGATGCCTGCGTTAAACGAGAGATTTTCATGTGGACGGATCTTAAACTCTCACTGCCTGCAGCTCAGGGAGTTGAAGCCCCCTGGGGGCAGGAACAGCTCTCTTCTGTCTCCCAGGTTTTTCTCTATGTGTTAAGTTGTAGCCAAGATCCAGACACTGATCTGCTCTTGCATCGAGAGGCTGTGGCTGTTGTCTGGTGTGTGCGCAGGTAAAAGGGTTGTGAAAACTAGTGCCATGGAAGCCAGCTGGAATCCGAGTCCAGGTTCGGCTTATAAAAAAAAGAGAGAGAGGGGGTCGGGCGGTGGCGCAGTGGGTTAAGCGCACATGGCGCAAAGCGCAGGGACCGGCGTAAGGATCCGGGTTCGAGCCCCCAGCTCCCCACCTGCAGGGGAATCGCTTCACGGGCGGTGAAGCAGGTCTGCAGGTGTCTATCTTTCTCTCCCCTCTCTCTCTGTCTTCCCCTCCTCTCTCCGTTTCTCTCTGTCTTATCCAACAACAAAGCAACGTCAACAATGGCAATAATAACCGCAACGAGGCTGCAACAACTAGGGCAACAAAAAGGGGGAAAAATGGCCTCCAGGAGCGGTGGATTCATGGTGCAGGCACCGAGCCCAGCAATAACCCTGGAGGAAAAAAAAAAAAAAAGAGAGAGAGAGAGAGAGAGAGAAAGGGGGCTGAGCGGTAGTGCAGTCGGTTAAGCGCACATGGTGCAAAGCTTAAGGACTAGCACAAGGATCCCTGTTTGAGCCCCCAGCTCTCTACCTGCAGGGGGGTCGCTTCATAAGCGGTGAAGCAGGTCTGCAGGTGTCTATCTTTCTCCCCCTCCTCTCTCTATTTCTCTCTGTCCTATCCTACAACAAGGACAACAACAATAACAACAATGGTAAAATAAGGGCGAAAAAGGGAAAAATAGTTTCAAGGAGCAGTGGATTCGTAGTTCTGGCACTGAGCCCCCGTAATAACTCTGGAGGCAAAAAAAAAAAAGTTAAAAAATAAAAAGTTTTTTTAAAAAAAGTGGGGGGTCAGGTGGTAGCTTAGTGAGTTAAGTGCACATTGCACGAAGCGCAAGGAACGGCATAAGGATCCTGGTTCGAGCCCCCGGCTCCCCACCTGTAGGGGAGTCGCTTCACAAGTGGTGAAGAGGTCTTCAGGTATCTAACTTTCCTCCTCTCTGTCTCCCATCCTCTCTCAATTTCTCTCTGTCCTATCCAACAACAATAACAACAGCAATAATAATAACCACAACAACGATACAACAAGGACCCCAAAGGGGAAAAAAATGGCCTCCAGGAGCAGTATTCGTGTTGCACTGATCCCCAGCGATAACCCTGGAGGCAAAAAAAAAAAAGTTAAAAAAAAAAGGTGGTGGGTTCTTCAGCACCTCTTGGTGCAAAACCTGGCAGGTCCCCCCTGGGGTAGGAGGAGTGGGGTCTTGGCCTCAAGTCCTGCCGGAGGTGCTCTGTTGAGGAGAGGCGTGCGTGACTCTCACAGAAGCCGCTGCTTCTGCCTCGAGTACCTGGCAAGGCCAGCACCCAGCACCCTCCTGTGAGTGCTGTGAGGAATACTGTGAGGACAGTGCACTGGGCAGGCCAGCCTCACCCTCGGCTTCTCCCAGCCAGGGCTTCATGTCTGTGGGTGCAGAGGCAGGCCTTTCCCTTATGGAGGACTCACAGGGTGTCCCTGAGGAGAGGGCCCGGGGTGTCTGTGAGCTGATTCTTTTGCTATGTGGTGAGCAGGGCCCACCAAGTGGCTAGGGAGGGACCCAGTGGAAGAGCACTCACACTTGGTTAAGTGGACATAGTGCAAAGCACAAGGACCCACGCAAGGATATCGGTTCAGGTCTCCTGTTCCCCACCTGTGGGGGGGGGGGGGGTCGCTTCACAAGTGGTGAAGCAGGTCCGCAGGTGTTTCTCTGTCTCTTTCCCTCTTTATCTCCCCCACCCCTCTCAAGTTTTCTCTGTCCTGTCAAATAACAGAGGGAAAAGGGGGGGAGGAAAACATGGCTGCCAGAGTGGTGGATTGAGCCCCAGTGATAACCCTGTTGGCGACAGAACAAAATAAATGAAAATTAGACAGTAACAAGGTGACATGGTGCTAGGAGATAGCTGATCTGACTGGTGTGCTTCTTCTTATGCATGAGGCCCCAGGTTCCAGCCATGATGTCATATGGAACACATGGCACCAGGAGAATGCTGAGGTTGGTGGGGTAACACTGTAGCCTCCCTTCCTCCCTCCCTTTCTTCCTTTCTCTCTCAATAACAACAACAGTAACTACAACAACAATAAAAAACAACAAGGGCAACACAAGGGAAAGTAAGTTAAAAAAATATTTAAAAAGAAACAACCAGAGATAGGGAGGGAGAGAGAAAGAGAGACAGCACTGCTTCACCACTTGAAAATTATCCCCCCTGCAGGTGGGGACTGGGGGCTCAAACCAGGGTCCTTGGGCATCGTAACATGTGTGCTCAACCAGGTGCTCCACAACCCGCCCCCACCCAACAAAAATGAAAACTAGAAAAGCTGGCCATGGAGCTGTGAAGTCACACAGGTATGATTATTGGGTGCCAGAACAAAAGGGGGGGTTACTTTTCATGTCTTCTCTTTAAATCAGAGAAGAGAAGGAGTTCCTTCCTGGTGCTGCAGGTCTATACTGCAGATGGGATTCCGACGGGGGACCCCCTGATGTAAGCAGCAGCATGGGAAGCCTCCCTTCACCTTTCACCCCCTGGGATGGCCACAGTGCCCCCTCCTCCCCACAGGGCAGCCGGGAGGACGAGCCCGCACCGCAGGCCAGGACCCTGCACCACTTACCTCTCAGTGAATGCCTGCTCACCTGCACTCATCTGGCTCAAACATTGGGCCATCGGAAAAGTCATGATGCACTTGTTTGCATAGATAAAATATATCATGACTTTTCTGACAGCCCCAGAGTAACCCTGTCTTCATCCCTATCTGCTTATTAGCAGGCCAGGGAATCAGAGAGACCTCGGCAGAGACGTCTTGGCATCAGTGTTCTGTTAACCAGGGTGCATCACCACAGCCTCTCGAGGCGTGACGGACCGATCAAAGGAGAAGGAAGGCCACAAAGAGAATTTCACAGAAGCCGAAAAGCAGAAACCCATGAGCCATGGCAGAAACCTAACACCAGATCAACAGAAACACTATCGCCACCACCGCCATTAACAACATCACCAGCATCACCAGCACCAACACCAACACCAACACCAACACCAACACCACCACTTCTCAGCAGGCTAGCAACTGGAGAGGGGGGACAAATAGGAAGTATTGTTGCTAAAAAGTTAGCTGTCTTGGCAAATACCACTCATGAAGGAAACCAAGGGAGGTGCCAACTGTGCAGGATGGCCGCCATCACCGTTATGGATCTGAAGTGAGTGAAGACGGCCATGACAGCTGGCAAGACCCAAAGGAGAGACTCTTGGCGGTGCCTCCTGCAGATGGGACACAGGGAAGCACCTTCGTTTTCTTGTTCGAAGCCTCTCTGTTAGAACTGAACCGCGCAGGGAGAAACAGATCCGTGTGAGAATTTGGACTGGCCAGAAATGGAAATTGGACAGCAACTTCCTCTCCTGACCGTAAAGTCCACCTGTTCAGTTCAACATCACCTGAAGTGAGCAAGGATTAAAACTTTTGTACGAATACTGTCTTCCCTCTGCCACTCTACACACTGTAGACTCGCTTCCAAGTTTCACTGCCAAGTACCCTCCCACTAAATTCAAGCTGCAATGAAGCTTTTCCTCCTGGGAAAACAGGATGTATCTGCCAAGAGAGCTTCCACTGGTGTGCAAATTGTTCAAAGCTTGAAGCAAATGGGGCTTTGTGAAAATTAAGGTGGATATAAGAGAACAGAAATGTAAAATGGCATCTATATACATTGATTTTTTTTTTTTGGCC
Organism: Erinaceus europaeus; assembly: GCF_950295315.1. Classification (NCBI taxonomy): domain Eukaryota; kingdom Metazoa; phylum Chordata; class Mammalia; order Eulipotyphla; family Erinaceidae; genus Erinaceus; species Erinaceus europaeus. Next base: position 66,247,395 of record NC_080168.1, read on the forward strand.
CCAGTAAAACTGAATACAGAAGAACAGTGATGGGCAGGAGAGTGAGGTGTGTGCCTGGCAACACACACCCTTCCATCTTACCATCTCTTGTGTGTTTACCTGAGGGCGGGCTTGCAGCATCCTGGCTCCTGCCGTGTCGGTCTGCTTCTAGCCATTGGGACAAGACTAATGATGTGACAGAAACAAAAAGGGATGATGAACAAATAAACTAGAAAACACACACACACACACACACCAAACAGTGACCATGACAATTGGAAAATGAGGACATGCAGCTGAACCGAAGCACTTGGACATGAAGCCTTCACCTCCATGGAAGGCCGCTTCATGCCGACCACCTGCCCCTAGTCAGCGGCTGGTGACCGGGGGTAGCCAGGATTAATAGTTCCATCTGGATGTATTGAGTGAGTGTGATCCCATGGGCCACAAGGCACAGGTGTTTTTTCTTAGCATTTAGTGGAAGAGAAATGCTGGAGGGGAGAGCTTGTGCTCCCATAGTCACGTGTTGCAAGATATCACGGCAGGGCTAGCTGTGAAAATGATGACCTGGGGCCAGGAGATAGCCCACCCAGTGGGGTGCAGGCCTTGCCACTTGCGAGACCCTGGGGTTGGGTTCTGCCACCACACAGGAGCACCACAGACAATAGCAGCATGTGTGTGTGTGTATGTGTGTGTGTGTGTCTGTTGGGGGGAGGGCTCCAGGAA